>NW_004798039.1:148487-155278 GCF_000002075.1 Aplysia californica | reverse complement strand
CCCCCCCGATTTTTTATGAGCAGCCAAAAAAAATTAGATTGTGTAATTGATACTAGAAACCACGATACACTAGTTATTTGTAACAGGACTTGCTGGGCCCCCTTTCGATGAAAGAAATGATCGGTGCTTTAATATCAACTAAAAGTCATTGGCCTACTATATTTTACACTCTACTGGAATGGGGAAATAAATCTTGAGAGATGCAAAAAATGAGAAGGTCTAGATCTATAGTCTATACTCTCAAAACAAAATGAGCCTCACGAAATATCACTTCCGGATTTTCTAAAATTACAAAGACAGAAGCGTCGGCCTACAAAAAGCGATCGGTGAAATAAAGAAATTTAGCTTTTTGCAGCAAAACTGTCTCAAAACTGGAAAAAACCATGGGCGTCATGATTTGGAGAATATTTTAAAGAATTTTTTGGCGAAAACCGCATGTCGATCGATGTAGCCATTAAAAAGCCTTTTAAATAGCAAAATTCGGCCACCACAAATAGATAATAGATACATGAAATGAGAGGGAGCGGTGGAAGGGGAGAAAGAAAAAAAATCGTCATGTAATTTTTATCTTTGTGGGTTTTAAAACCTACTTTTTTTTCTTTCGTTATTTATGATTGTTGAGGTTAATTTCCAGGACAAAGTTGCACATCATTGGAAAATCTGAGGCTCCGAGGTCTTTCGGCTGTTCCCCAGCTATTGAAATTCCTTTACTGTGACATGCCTTTTTAATAAAATTTCAATTGCTGCCGTGAATAGTTTAAGAAATACGGGGGTCTCCTTGCCTCGTTCTATTTTCGATGGCAAACTTTTCTGCCATGTGGTTGTCAACATGGATTCGAGATGACCCCTCTCAGTGAAGGTTTAGGCACTTTGCACAAACTTTCCTCACTTCACCCAGGTGGAAATGGGTACCCGGCTGTAGACAGTGAACGATATTGTCAGTTTGATAGTGTTTGAGCGCGTGAAATCCGCAGCTTGCACTGTTTGCTTCCGCGGAAGCCGAGAATGTTTCTGAGTGTTCTCAGAGGGTTTGCTGGGATAATAATAGTTGTAAAGCGCATAGAGCATGCTCTTGAGCATGGATATGCGCTATATAAATGCAATTATTATTATTATTAGGTTTATCAGTAATTGGATTATGTTTCGTTCATATTTAATTTTTTAGGCTTCGTGATGAAATCAGGCGTTCGTCAAAATAATAACATGGAAGAAACCGACATTTTCCCGCTCGTGAGACCTTTTTTATCGACTTGATTTCTTAGCTCATCGCCTATTATGTCCATTTAATACACATTCCTGCTTGGAATTCACTGAAAAGAGTTGTCCAAAGACACAAAAATGTAAATGTACAGTTTCCAAGGACACTCAAGCATTGAAATTCATGAAATTTTGGCGACCATTTTCTCGTTAATTCTACCTTCTTCAGTTGCAAATTATTTCGACTTCTACTTAAGATAGATGCATATCTATTTTTATTTTAAATAAACAAAAGTTAGACGTATGAACTGGTTTTAAATAAATGATACCAATCACTCCATATGTGAGGCAGCATGGTGAAATCAGGCGCTCGTCAAAATAATGAAAGTCAGGAAATTGGCATTTTTCAGCAGGTTTGGGAATTTTTATCGAATTTTTGTTTTTTGACTCAACACCTTTCATGCTCTTTAAAAAAAATTTCTGAGTAGATTTTACTGAAAAACATAAAATATGTAAATTTTCAGTTTCCACGGACTCTCAAGCTAAGGAAATAACTCAACTTTGGCGGCCATTTTCTCGCTAATCTTTCCTCTGAAACGAGGCGACCCCACCTCCTTCAGTCGCCAATATCTTGACTTGTATCCGGGATAAATGGGCATTTTTTTCATCAAAAGCATGGCAAATGGACAGGCTTTAAGAAGATACCAATAGCTCCGTAAACCCCAAAATTGACGAGCGCCTAACTCCACCGCGTCGTGACACATTCTTTTTTCCTGAGAGCTTCAAAAGTTGCAAAGTGTTCGATGAAGTCGAAAGCTTTTTTGTGATCAACAAAACCAATGCACAGCTGTAGATTGTATTCGTGGCATTTTTCTATAACTTGATTCAATGATTGTATATAGATGGTCCGTTCTGTGTACCATTTTCTAAATCCACCTTGCTCTATTGATTGGTTCTCGACAAGAACTTTTTTCGGTTCTGGAGTACGTTACCCTTGTAAACGGTTTGTAGAAGTGTGGGACAGTAAACTTACTGCTCTGTAGGGTTTTTTTTATGTCCGTTTTGATACAAAATTGTTATTTTTGCTTCTTGTCAACATTCATATATAAATTCTATAAGTTTATGTATATGGCCCAACTCCCTACTGCACAGCTCATTTTCGATAGGTGGCATCATGCTCAGGGCTGCGTTACCCGTAAGGCTGTTTATGGTGTAGTCTAGGGCCCCGCGCCTCAGGGGGCCCCGCACTTGCAAACACGACGTTTAAAAAATGTTTTTCAACAACAACAAAATGTCCTCTTGTTGAAATGTTGTTGTTGTTTGTTGTTTGCATTGCTGTTGTTTTTACAGTTGTTGTTGTTGTTGTTGATGATGTTGATGAGAAGGATGTTGATGCTACCGCTGTTGCTGTTGTTGTGGCTGCTGCTGATGTGTTTTCCGAAGTTGTCTTTTGATTACCCCTAGGCACTAGGCCGAAAACTATAACATTCTAGGCTTACATTACGTCGAAATCCTGGCCACTTACAGCGGCTCATTCTCTAAATCTGGTTGGTGTTTTTGCAGCTGAATGTTGCGTAGACGCAGCATCCTTTGTCGGATTCGTCCAGCCAAGCATTGTACAACTTCCTTTCAAGCTCCACACATCGTTGGGGCTTGTTTGTAAAACGTATCGATGGCCCTACACCCAAATCATTGTCAGGAACTAGATGGTCTGCCCGACATGATGCATCAGTAGCATTAAAATCCAACTATTAAAAGATTATATCATTACTGCTTAACTGCTTGACGTCTCTCATGACATGAAAGAATCTCCCCAAACGCGTGAAGAGCCGTCATCCTTGCACAACAAGATGGAAAATTTTGAATCTGCTGTGCTGTGTGTGTTTTGGGAGCAAGTTCTGGCACGCTTTAACACTGTCAACAAAACACTTCAGCAACCATCACTCAGCCTGGGAGTCGTACACATGTTGTATGATTTTCTAACTGCTTTCTTAATGGATTTCGGGACGATTTCGAGCGAATCGAACAATCAGCCACACCTTTCGTCGAAGAGCCTTCCTGCCAATACAAATGCATTGCAAAACGCAAGCGCTTCCACGACGAAACGAAAGATTTTGAAGCTGTTTTGTCGCACCGGGAGCAGTTTAGAATAAACACCTTCCTTGTCATCGTTGACTGCCTTCTGTCTGAACTTGAAAATCGAGGAGACATCTACAAGACTCTTGCTCAAGATTTTGACAATCTCTTTTATCTTCACAAGAAGCCTGCCACAAGCATTCGAGACACAGCATCTCGCATTCAGCAGCAATATGAGGACGACCTAGAGCCATCATTTCCTGACGAACTAGTGTCGTATTCAGGATATGTCAACTCAGCATTTCAGTCTGAGGATATACTTTCTCCTCCCCGGCTCCTTCAAGATCTGCGCGAAAGCGGTGCAACAACAGCTTTTCCAAATGTAGAGATCGCATTGAGGCTCTTTCTCACCATGCCTATCGCTAACGTATTGGGGGAAAGATCTTCTCCGTACTGAAACGAGCGAAAAGTAGACTGCGTTCAACGATGGGACAAGAGAAACTAAGCGGCCTAGCTCTCTTGACGATTGAATCTGAAACGACAAAATCTCTAGACTTTGAGGACATCATCGAGGCATTTGCCCAGCAAAAAGCCAGGAGAAAAATACAGGGTATGAGTTTTTATAATTCGTTGTGTATGTGTTTAGATGAAGTAATCCACCACGAAGCAAACAAGCTCTGATAGGTTTCGGCTGTCTCATACTTTGTAACAGATCTATAAATGTGCTTGTCGTCGTCTTAATCCACATTATTGGTGGATACCGGTAGGCCTACATCTAATTACGTTTTACAATATAGCTTTCCATCTGTACGGGGTTACAATGCGGTAGTAGTAGCATCAACGTCATCGAGGGGCCCGGGCCCCGCGGCTCATGGACAGCCTAGGGCCCCGCACTTAGTTAACACGGCCCTGATCATGCTGGATTACGGTGCTGATGACTCTGATTCAAACGGCCACTACTGCATTCTTGAAATTGTGTGTAATTTTTAAAGAGTTTTCGAGCTTCTCCACCCACTTAGCTCGTTCCTATTGGAGTTGGTCGTTGTATCCAGAGGTCTGGTCTCCTAAAAATAAAGCTTAGTGTTTGAATGCACATTCAACCTACACAATAATCTTTTTGTATGTTTAAGAACCGTTTAGAAAAGAATAATATTGTGACTTGTGTCTTTCATTACTTTTCAATTTTCAACTGGTTTATTTTTCATTAACTTTTCCCCTATTTATATAGTAATTCCTTGTTAGAATAGTTGAGTTATTCAGTGAAAAATAGCATCATTTCCTCGTGTTTTTTTTGTGTAGAACAGCAGAGAGTGTCACCAGGACACCACAAATGCCGTAAAGTGATTGATGAACTGTACATATCGAATCTCAAGTCATGTTATACTGTGTAAAGATTATGCTGTTCTTTGTTACTGATTGGGAGATGTCTTTATACGATCTTAAGTAACAATTTTTTGTTCGCTGTTTCGAAAACATAATATCATCCGTACCCGACATTTTGGAAAACATGAGGAGAAAGAAAGAATGTGTCGCTATATGTATGTTTACGTTCATGTTTGTGTGTGTGTGTATGCGTGTGTGTACAAATGTGTGTGTGTGTGTGACTGAATATGTGTAAGTGCGTGTGCGTGTGTGTATGTATGTATGTATGTATGTATGTATGTATGTATGTATGTATGTATGTATGTATATGTGTGTGTGTGTGTGTGTGTGTGTGTGTGTGTGTGTATGTATGTATGTGTGTGTGTGTATGTATGTATGTATGTATGTATGTATGTATGTATGTGTGTGTATATATGTGTGTGTATGTGTGTGTGTGTTGTGTGTGTGTGTGCTGTGCGTGTGTTGTGCGTGTGCTGTGCGCGTGTTGTGCGTGTGCTGTGCGTGTGTTGTGCGTGTGCCGTGCGTGTGTTGTGCGTTATATCAATCGAAAAAAAAGTCATTTAATTGGTGTCCGTCTGTTGGAGAACATGTTTCAATGTATTGTATGTTTCTTGTGTCTGTTTTTTTAAAGGTTTCAGTACAACTATTTTGTGATGATCCATATGATCTAGCCTCTTGCAGCGTCTGTCGTTTATTAATATGAATTGAGCAATTAAGAGGGAAAAAATACTAGGCTTTCGGTGAGCCAAGTCGTAGTTTTTGGACAGCTGTAACAGTGAATGCAATGCTGAAAGAAGCATTGAAGAATATTGTAACAATAGGCAAGTTTGATGGAAAGAGAGGCAGAGGCAGACAGAGGTACTGGACAAGATGACAACATGGCTGGGAGCAGCAAGAACAACAGAATTGCTGCAACGCAAGAAAGAGTGAAGTGGAGGTCCATGATCGCCCACGCCAGTCGGCCAGGCACCGGGTGATGATGAACAGTGAATGACAACTTTCTCAAGAGCCAAAACATTTTCAAAGACCTTTTTCTGATTTCTTCGTGATGGAGCTGTGTCTGTGTAAAAACTGCTTGACGGCAAGTGAGTTCAGCTTGAATCACTGGCTTTGTACTTTTCACATCTGACCCTGGACGAGGGGAAGTAGCTGTCGTAAAAGTGTCTATTATGAGCAACAACAAAAAATGACAACGCCTACTTAATTCCCAATGTAAGAAAAGCTTTCTTTCTTCGGATCTTTTTTCGCCGCCTCCCCGTCAGACCAAAATAGCACTATTGCAGTATTCCAAGATAACTATTATTACGTCTTAACCCCTCGCTCAAGCTAAAACTAAAACTAAAACTTAGTGCCGGAATGAAAACGGGTACCCAGCAATTTTCCTTCTATTTTTTAAAATGATAGTCTTTAAAACTTAAGCTCAGGGGGCTGAATTGAGGTACCACCAAGCGCTTTGGCAAAAAGTGCAATCGTCATACCATGTATAGATTTTTCAAAACGGTTAAATATTCTACAAGAGCTCGTGGCACTTTACTTTACACAAATATTATGACCTCTTTAGATTTTTTTAAAAGAGAGGCCACACAAAGCATGTCTTTGAGAGGACTTTTGTTCGCGCTATCGCCTCTTTAGAACTTTAAAGTGCCCGCTATCAATTTGGACTTTTTCATTGTTACGTCGATTTTTCCTTGTTATCTATCTGTTGATGATATGTCCCAATTTTTCGAGTAAATTATGATTTACAATATGATTGATCTATCGATCGATTGATTGGCTGGCTGGTCGGTTTATTTGATTGATTGATTGATTGATTGATTGATTTTTTTTGCATCGGCTAGCCTCGACATACTTTGTTCAGATGTCACTACGATAACTGCTCATAATGTATCTTGAGGATCAATATAATACAAAATTGTTCTTTTACTGTAAATTTTGTTTATGTTTTATTTACATTTTTTCATTCGGGCAAAATATACAGAACTTAGGTGTTTGTGTTGAAGACTGAAAGGGGTATGGTATTATGAAATTCTTCTTGTTCTTTGTGATTCATTGTTATATTTCAAATTCTTCTTGTTCTTTGAGATTCATTCTTATATTTCAAATTCTTCTTGTTCTTTGTGATTCATTCTTATATT
>NW_004798039.1:128487-145987 GCF_000002075.1 Aplysia californica | reverse complement strand
TTTTTAAACAAGGGGAGCCTTCTTTATAACCAAACAAATATACACACCAATAAAACCAAACTTCTCCAACAGGTAGGGCAATGCCCACTTTTGGTGTAAGTCAAGATTTCTGAAAACCCCCAAAATCTGGGTTAGCCCCCTCTTCTGGGCTCCTGACTCTTTCTGCAGCCTTTTTACTGCTACTACTTGGCTCCTTCTTACTGTTGACTTTCAGCCACACGCCTGATCTTCTGGTAGGAAAGATCTACACCTAGCCTTCTCGGACAAGGTCGAAAAATCTCGGAGGTCCCGTGTGCAAGTTGTGCACGTTAAAGATCCCTTGGTAGTCCAAAATCGACAAGAGTAGGTTTCGGCCGCCACCCGGCCAAAATTCAAGAAATCCTAACAACTGAAAATGTTTGGTGTGTCCCACGCGCTCATAATATGACCTTATGCAGTTGCGAGCGCCGTAAAACACTTAGGCCTACCGAAAAAAAAAACCCCAACAACAACAAACAAATTAAAAAAGCTTCTGGTTGTGCCCAGCCTAGCACGTTATCTCTGTCACACTTCTCGTCTGTTTCCAATTCTCGACAGAGCAGTTTACCATTTACAGCCCTTTCACTCTCTGAACCAAGGCACACGTTGCCCACAGACTATCAATGATAATGTTAGTAATAATAATAAATAGCATTTGTACAGTGCATGTCCCCACTCGAAAGCAAGCTCTGTGCGCTTTGCACTATATTATTACCCCAGCAGACCATAGAACACTCAGAAACATTCTCAGCTTCACGGGTAGCAGACAGTTCAAGCAGCTGGTTAAGCGCTCAAACATTAACAACTGAAAAGATCTTTCACTGTCTATAGCTGGGTACCCATTTCCACCTGGGTGAAGTGGGGGAAATTCGTGTAAAGTGTCTTTCCCAAGGACACAACGTCGGGCCCGCGGCTCGAACCCGCGAACCCGCAACCTCACTTTTACGAGTCCGGTAGCCTAACCACTAGACCACCGACGCCACTAATAATAATGTTGCGACTTAGTTGCACGACATCAGCGTGCAAAATAGTTAAGTTGAAATAATGTTGTTTTACTATTAAGACACACATGTCGTGCTTAAAAGGCGCTTGTAAATCAACGTTAATTTGTCTGTATTGTGTTCTCAACTCGACGTCCTGTCAAGTCTCTACAATAACATCATCATCAATCATGTATTTATAGAGGCACCAGTCGTCCACGTCTAGGTGCTGTTTTAACAACACGTAGCCTCGATAACGCAGTGTAGAACTTATGGATATGGCTCAGACGTGATGTAATATGAATTCAGTAGGCCCTACAGGGTACTTGGATATACATATTTGAATGTCTATTATGACTGGTTAACACCCGCGAGTATTCAAATAATAATATTATGGTGTCGCTGGTCAAATGGCCACTGGACTCGTAATCGTGAAATTGCGGGTTCAGGGGCTCGGGGGTTCGGAGGTTCAGGGGTTCGGGGGTTCGAGGGTTCGGGCGTTCAGGGGTTCAGGAGTTCAGGGGCTCGGGGGTTCAGGAGTTCAGGGGCTCGGGGGTTCAGGAGTTCAGGGGCTCGGGGGTTCAGGAGTTCAGGAGGTTCAGGGGCTCGGGTGTTCGGAGGTTCGGGGGTTCGGAGGTTCAGGGGTTTGGGGGTTCGGGTTTTGGGGGTTCGGGGGTTCGGGGGTTCAGGGCTCAGCTCGACCCGACATTGCGTCCTCGGGAAAGACACTTTACTTTACACAAATATTCATCGCCCTCACCCAAGTGTGGATGGGTACCTGCCGTAGACAGCGAGATGTCAAGTCAGGATTTTAGTGTTTCAGGGCCAGTAAAATGGCATTTCACACTGTCTGTATGCGTCCCGAGAAGTTTTGAGATTGTTTCAGCATGCTATCAGGTCTGATAACAGATTGTTTTACATGTATAATATGTCCTATACAATTAATGATATGAACATATTGGTATTGGTATCGGAGAAGGCTGACGTCTTTGATATGGTAATCAACGCTTTCACTGCAGAGACAATTCCATCCACTGACAAAATAA
Source organism: Aplysia californica (assembly GCF_000002075.1). Taxonomy (NCBI): domain Eukaryota; kingdom Metazoa; phylum Mollusca; class Gastropoda; order Aplysiida; family Aplysiidae; genus Aplysia; species Aplysia californica. Next base: position 143,943 of record NW_004798039.1, on the reverse strand, counting down.
AACTTTCAGTCAAGAGAGATTTAAACAAAGCCATATCTTTATTAACCCTATTTAAGAATAAACATCTTGCATTGCTGTAATGTAATTGTATTTTCTATTTTTATTCTTACTTCCCCTATAGATTAGTAAAAAAATTTTATTTTAAACAAGCAGAGAACAGTTTTGTAGAAGACACGCGAGTAAATACGTCCACACAGCAGTGATGTGGTTAAAGGGAGACTTTTTTTTTTAATGAAGTAAAAGGCCTATACATAATCATTATAATATAAATGCTATAATTTTTCTCTTCACGAAATTTTTTTTTTTTAACAAACCACAAGCATAACACATAGTAATATTATAGAGGCAGATAGTAGACCTCCAGTGTACTCGGGTAAGAGAATTTTTGGGTTAACCCTATCCGTACGCCTTGGGGTCATTTTGTACCCCCGGGGTTGTATTCTTCACATGTTAGAATATTTCTAGTACGAAGATCTCTTTGAAACTTTCAGTAATTCTCAAAAAGTCCTTTTGACTGACTGCTGTGCAAAGCGTACGGATCGGATAAACGAGTAAATTTCTTCTTTGGAAAGTGGTTGCACATAATTCCCTACGTCGTATGGATACGATAGTAAAACTCGACATTTGGATAGGGTTAAATTTCAAATAAAACCAGATACAGGGAGCGACAATGACAGACCCAGTAGTAATAGTAAAGATAACGCTGGCTGTTCTACAACTACAAAGAGGTCATCAAATCATAGTAAATAATAATATAGCCTCAGTACATTATGTATAGGTCTTTATGTTGTCTGGGAAAGTTACTCCCAGTGTGGGTGCTCGCTAGGGCTGGGCAATGAGTCTCTTTAACAAAATCCGGATATTATGTTAGTGCACCTCTTCAGCAAATAATTATGATATGAGTGGCTTCGTCAAACGGGTTAGAACCACTTCAACATAAAGGTTAGCATCACTTCAACAAATGGGTGCACCCACTTCGGCGAACGGATCAGGAAAGAGAATTAGGAGCCTGAATTCGAACAGTGTTTCATTTATGATTATCCAGTTATCCGGATAGATTATCCGGATTTTGCTCACCTCTAGTGCTCACTAAACCGGCACCGTGCACATTGTGGCTGCAAAAATTCTAAATGTCAGTTATTAATTATTAATCAACTCAGCAGAAGCAAGTGCCGTGTCCCTGGAATTTCGACACATTGCATCAATACCCCAACCCCCTTTATGCTTCACCAGCCTGTTGAAAGAGAGGTAGGCAGAGAAGGAGATGGGATGACAACATTACAGAGTGGACAGGAAAGACGATGGGTGACAATCTGAGGAAAGCAGAGGACAAAGATAAATGGCGAGAGCTGGTTTTCAGACGCAGAGGTGCCCCCACGGTTGCCCCAACCACGGGATAGAAGATGGAAAAGAAGAAAAAGCCTATTGAAATCCCGGGAAACGTTGTTTCCTCCGTTGTGACCCGGTCAACTCGGACATTATTTTTCTGCCGTTGGTCACAAGTTGGTGTGAGAGAGAGAGAGAGAGAGAGGGAGAGAGAGAGAGAGAGAGAGAGAGAGAGAGAGAGAGAGAGAGAGAGAGAGAAAATTCAATGGAAGGGACTGCATTCATAATATATTATGCAGAATGTACATTCTTTAACGAATTACTTCCCTTGCATAAAGAGCACGCGTTTTCCTTCTTCAAAGTTGTAATACATGTAGATCTAGTTGTTGTTGTTGTTTTTGTTGTTGTTGCTGTTGCAGTTGTTGTGTGTGTATGTATTTGTATGTATGTGTGTGTAGTGTGTGTGTGGGGGGGGGGGGGTTTGTGTGTGTGGGTGTGTGGGTGTGTGGGTGTGGGTGTGTGCGTGCGAGGGTGGGTGAGTGTGTAACATAACACTTTGTCAGGCGGGTTAAGCCAGGTAAGGTAGAGCTAGTCGTTCAGATTTCAAACCCTCTTGCGAGTAAACTTAGGTCTGTCTCCCGCTGCATGTGAGGACTCAGTCAGTGGCTCCGGCAGATTGCACGGATGAAACCACTCGACTGGTCCAACCACTGACCGAAAACTAAAACTATATCTTTTAAGGTCAGTGGATCCAACGGGCACGAAGGTGGTCACGACTGAGCGTCGTGGAGTGCGACAAGGGCAGAGTGAGACAGGAAGTCACTGGGGTTCTCTCGTCGTCTACGTGTCTGTCCACGTCGTTTTACGCAAGAAAAAGTCTGAAATTATGCAAACTGAGCCCAAAAATTTGAAATTATGCGATTCTGTTAATTTTAACAAAGAATGATAAAGGAAAATAATCAGAAATTAAGTAAAAAAAACGATCAAATTTTGCTAAATTATGCGGGATGCAAAAAAACACGGGGACAGACAGGTACGGTGTTCGCCTCTCATTCACTACGTCCCGGGCTCGAAACCTGACAGCGACGGAAAATTGTCTTCTCTATAAAGGAAAATGTTGTCCTTTCACATCCTTTCCTGCCCCCTACCCATGTTCTGTCGCCTGCTTTTGTCTCCACTTTATTGGGAGGGATGCAAATGAACAGAGACGAGAGAGAGAGAGGCTAATGATCTTGCGCAGCTCCCCCCTCACTTTCTTAAAAAAATGGGGAGTGGTTTTTTTTGTTTTTGTTGTTTGTTTGGTTAGTTTTTTTTTGTGCTTGCAACTGACTGCATAAGGGGTCATGAGCGCTAATTGGGACATTACATGTACTTTGGTTATTGATTTTTAATTTTGCCCGGATGACGGCGAGAGAGAGAGGGTATGTGTGTGTGTGTGTGTGCGAGAGAGAGAGAGAGAGAGAGAGAGAGAGAGAGAGAGAGAGAGAGAGAGAGAAAAGAAGAAGAAGTGGTGCTTGCCAAAAGATCAACCCAGAAGAAGCAGCATTAGACCATAGAGTTATCTCCTTTTAAACCTATAGTGTACATCTATGTATTTGACTTATATAGGCCTACTCTCTGGTAGTGTGAAACAAACGCCATGAAATGATACAAAAACATGTTCAAGAAATGAAACTGGGCGGGGGGATATGTTTTGAGCTGAAAATCACTCTGTTTAAAAATTGCAAAGTGGCATGAGGTAGGCCTATAGATATCGTTGTGTGCTATAAATTAGCAAGATGGGAAGTTTGCCACTTTTTCCAAATGAAAACATATTCTGCTATACTTTTAAAATACGACCCGGAAGTCACGGCGTCACCAAGGACGCCGAGATCACAAGGCGCGGAACTAATGAGTATGGCGGAATAAGACAATACGTGGTTGGATTACAGATTGTTAAGGTGATGATGCTTATTTCCCTAGTTTATTATTAGCCCGTTATATAATCTTATAAATGAGACTAAAATTCCATAATGTACGTTGTCAGAAAATTTCTAGATAGATGGGTCCCTTGTTTTAAAATGAATACCGTGCGCTGTATTCCACAGTGACATTGAAATGAGATTGATGAATTTATATTTTAAGTTTTGCTCCTTTCAGTTTCACTTTTCAATCACTCACTGACACACGACAACTTGCTTTAACCTACTTTTAACAATTTCCAGCAGTCTTCTGGAATTTCTCCCACCAGTCCACCAGCGATAGCCTTTTTATATTAGAAAGTGGCTATTCTCACCCGCCCGGAAGTTCTCGCAAGATCAACTCCTCCCCTCTTCTTTCTCTCTCTGTCTCTTTCTGAATACTGTCTATCGGTGTGGACGATCAAATTGACCAAAACAAAGTTTAAAAATGATGTTAAAACACAAAAGTAAATTAATTTGGTTGTCTACAAAGATGCTACGGCTATTTAACTTTTCGAATCCAGCCGAACTACGCGGGTCGCCATTTTGTTTTGCCCGGAAATTATCGCGCTACTCCTCTCTCTCTTTCCCTCTCTCTCTCCACTGCCCACAGACAAAATTGTACGCTTTTAGTAGGCTACAGTTGTAATGGTACGTTTGTTCACGGCACAGAATTCTACAATTTTTCCTCACAGTGTAGAATTCTATGGTTTAGGGTGAACGCAAAATTTGGTGAACGCGCACCGGGTGAGAATAGCCACAAGACTCGCCTGCACTATTCTCACTCCGGGTGAGAATAGAGGTGGCCTTAAAATTAAGTTAAACTTATTGTTTAGGCCCAGAGAAATCTAGATCTAGATATCTAGATTCTATAGTCTATAGATATAGAATCTAGATTTCTGCAGTAGACTTTGATCGTCTGTGAACAGTAGGCCTGTTTCATTTAGAATATAGGTTCTCCGGATGTGGGCTTGCTTCTTTCGTCAAACAATATTACGGTATAATTGAGTTATTTCTTTGTTTACTCTATGTATACTGTGTTGGATAACAAGATGAAGATGTGTAAACTTCTTAGATACTCTATTGTTCATCTTTTTATTTTTATCATTAGATTAGAAAACTATACATTCTCAATTTAAAATATGTGATTGACGGACTTTGTGGATTGGGGGGGGGGGGGGAGGAACCAAACACAGGGGAGATAATTTTGTGGGCAAATATGTTCTAGGGGAAATTTTATATGCCCCTGTGGGCCAATAAGCGCTCCGAATACTAAATCTAACTATGCTTATAGTTAGGCCTATATTTTAACTGTTTATTTGTTTTTTCTCACAAGTTGAAAGAATTAAAACATTTCTTTTGATGAAATTTTACACAGACTGAAGACATGAGTGGAGAAGCCATCCAAGTTCAAGTGCCTAAACCCAAGATGCAGAAGACAAAAGTATTTAATGTCCTCAATGCCAAGAGTCACAGTCACCCTTGGGAGGTAAGATAATATATATTTTTTGTTGTACCTCTACTGTCTACCACGCTTCTTCTTCTGCTAATCTTTCTCTTTTAATAGATCTAAATCTTACTGTTATAACAGTTATGCTGCTCTTTTTTAAAGTTTTCTTGACTGTCTCTGGATATTTTCTTTTCCCTCAACTTTTGTCGCAGGATGGCAATTTTTTCTGTACTCATTAAATTGCGTTATCTTAAACTCTAACACCTAGACAATCATAATCTACGCTGATAACAGCTTACCAATGTATACACAGAGCTCTATTCTCTGCTCTTACTAGATCTGCCTTCACCAATATTAAATTAAATGCACATTACTGATGTAGCTATTCTTGTCTAGATTTAATGGACATAGGTATTTAAAATAGGCTAATTAATAATTAAACCCTGCTTTGAAAGCTTCCTTTCCCTAACATTGTGAGTGTGACTGCAGGACCTATGTGTTGCTATAGTTCAGATGGAAAATACAACTAGGTTCCATTTAATGTTCGTTCTCAAGGAATTTAAAGATTGCCCTCTTGTGTGCAGCTTTGTAGGGGAGCCCACTAATTATAAAAAGAGGCAGGCAGTACTGACAGCGTAAATGGCTGTGGGAGAAAAAAAATGGAGGACAAAAAGAAAGATACCTACAGATAAAAATGGATTGTTTGTTTTAGTAAGATTGTACAGCGCTCGCAACTGCATAAGGTCATATGAGCGCCAAGGAGTGGATGTCAACAGAGATCAAGTCCAAATGGGAAATCAGGCTTACTCTGCTCACCTCTCTAGCTTCAACAACACAAAGTCTGCTTTGACTATCAAGGCACCCCGGAAATAGCAGTTCTCAAGACAGTGACAAACATAAAAAAGAAGTAGAGGAAAAATGACAATAGTAAGGATGAGGAAAGGGAAAACACCACTTCCCCCTATGTTGTTCTGGCACAGTATGAGCATGACATTGATAAATCAGCCCATTTACAATTCTACTGTGCATAAGAACATGTTAATTATTAATATACCCCCTTTGGGAATGGCCTAAAGACAACTTCAGTCAGTAGCACTGCTCTGATAGGGCTAAAAATGGATGGATGGGAACTGTAGCAATATGGTTGGAGCAAGTGATTGGTCCTGATGTAAGACTGTCTGGGATTTTGAAGAGATCAATACGGAGAAACATGCCTGTTGCTGCAGCAGGGTATCACAGCTGTTGAAGTTGATTATTTATGAATTAAAACTTTGTAATTTGTCAGGTGTTCCATGTCACTTTTGTGATTACATTTGTTTTACAACATGACAGTGAAGATTTGTTCATCTGCCTCATATTTAATGAAGAAAGGTTATTATTTGATAATGCAATGGAAAATACAGATTTGTTTGTTTTAATTAACAGTAAGTTATGTGAAAGTTTCTACTTTATTTTGTATCTTTTAAGTGCCTAATTCTGTATCTGTATCTGTTAGAATGTGTATTTGATTTTACAAAATGCGGCCCGTTATAAAATTTGATAATCGTCAGTGGAAATGTGATTGCTGTACCTATTTTCTGTCATTTTTTTCCTTTTGCCTTTTTTTCTACAGAATCGCACAAATCTGAGCGATGTCTATGAAGGTCCAATCACAGGCAGGGAGGCTTGGTGGCGATGTCAAATTCGAGTAAAGTTTTCAACTTTTTTGCAAAAATAGATCCTTGCATCTTTTAGTATTTGCTCCAGGCACTATGGTTTTGCAATATGATTATTTTTTCAGGTGGCGTTATACTTCAGTTAGTTTATTTATAAATTCAACCTTACCATTCTGTTCTGTAAAGATTTGTATTCATCATAAGAATATATGTATAAAATTATTTATTTCTAATTTGTGTAATATTGATACTCTGTGCTTTTGGGAATCAGCTTGGATCTACTTCTGCATTCTTGAGCCTTGTTTTTTTTTAAGTCAGCCAGTGACTGGTTAGGTGGTTTCTATCTCTCTTTGCTTTATGTACCGCTATACTGGCATTTTTTAACTGTTATATCATGCTGTTCTATTTGAAAACTAATTAAGTGTGATCTTTTCTCACTTTCAACAGACAACGCCAGTGCCAGGTGCATATGAGACAAGAGATTTCTTACAAGATCTGGAGAAAAAGCCAAACTCTTACAGATTCAAGTCTGATGGAAGGAAACTGCCAAGTGATTTTGCTGGGAAGGGGGCCATGCTGTTACCTGGAGGATATCAGCACTATGACTTTATTGACAGGTACAGGTTTTGTTACAGCTCTTTTATTTCCCTTCGTGGCACCCAAAGTCATGAGTTGGCAGAGAGTACCCTTACAAAGAATACAGTGACTGTAAACAGTCTGCGCCTATTATAAGAGACCTTAGAAGACACAATAAATTTGAAAGAGAAGATTTTGAAACAAAGAAAAGACTCAAATAGAAGTTAAGGACGAAAATGATATGGTTTGACAGGGAATGTTTGGATAAGGGAAATTAAGATGAATCAATCATTGCTAAACACACATAGATACACACAGACACACATGCACGCAGGCACGCACACAACATACACACACAAACACAAGCAAGCTATTTCATTAAAGATGGAAGAGAGAAAAAGAGAGAGAGAAGGGCGGATGGGGAACAAAAGGATGGATGGATGAGAAAGAGAGAAAGAAAGAGAGATGATGAAAGAAAGTATTCTCAGTAAATGCCTTGCACTATTTTCTTCTGCCTTTTTGTGCTGTTTCAGTTGTACCTGTACAGTGTCAAAGATTTTCTGTCTGTTGCTTTGAGATTGAAGCAACGAGTAGCAAGGGATTCATCCCTTTTGTTCTCCTTGAAATAAACTGTGGGTGGTTAGCGGGTGCTGTGGTGTGGTTTGCTTCTTCTTTCCTATGAAACATCTATCATCCTTATCTCCCCTTCTTTTTTATGTTTATTACTCTCTTGTAACACCTCTAATCTTCTGGCGCTCATATGACCTTATGCAGTTGCGAGCACCGTAAAACCTCTACTAAAAATATACTGGAGCTCTTATACTTATACTTTTCACAGCGTTTCTGCAGTTTATTTTAAAGTCAAACAAAATATATAATAATATGTATATCATCGCATCAAACACTGCCTACTTCAGAAAAAAATCCTTCTTTCTCCACAAGACGATGTGAATGTTGAAATGAGAGTGCTCTGATCAATTTCAGCATATCCAAGAAGCCTGCCACCTACCGCTTCAAAGCTGAAAAGAGGGATGCCTTTGATGTTCTCAACTTTGGGAAAAAAGACAAGGTGAGACATATCAAGGAGTGAATCGACAATGTGTGTGTATATGTGAGGGTATCATTCTGTTGTGCTGTGGAACTGTTAAATGATGAACTAGGCCAGCATGCGAAAGATTGAGGTTTAAAACTGATTTTTGTAGGTCCTTTTATCTATTTTTCCTTTCATGCTCAGTATCCACACATGAAATGGAGGAGGTTGTAATGCTTCAATATCTTTTAATCATCCTCGGGGTTGATTTAATTTTATCAAGTGATGCTCCAGATCAAACAGTTTATCTTTTTCAACAGGCCATTATCATAGCTACAACTTAATCATGTTTATGCCTTTCTCTCTCTCTCTCTCTCTCTCTCTCTCTCTCTCTCTCTCTCTCTCTCTCTCTCTCTCTCTCTCTCTCTCACTCTTTCTCTCTCCCTTTCCCTCTCCCTCTCCCTCTCTCTCTCTCTCTCTCTCTCTCTCTCTCTCTCTGCAATGTCTTTCCGTCCTCCTACTCATTCTGCTTGTGTTGCAAACTCATTCCATACCGGGGGGGAGGGGGGGGGGGTCTGTTTTTCCCAAAGTAATGTCATATGTCCTTAAAGTACACATCTAAATAATGTTCCTTGATGCTTGTGTGTAAAGACAAAAACTGGTGGACTGCATAATGAATGACATTTAAACAGCAGTTTTATTTATATATTTATATAAAGATATGGGAAAGTAAAAAAATAGATATTCTGTATTTTCTACTACTCAGAAAACCCTCTTTCTTATGACGAACAGAAAAAAGTGAAATAATATTATTAAGCAATGAAAACGTTAAACTTCGACTGTTTTTCCTTTTGCTGCAAAGGACATTACAGTTTCTCCAAACGCTTACGAGATGGAAAAGTACTTATCAGTGACTGCGGAGAAGACTCCTGTCAAGTAAGTTGTTTCTGTAAAGAAATCAGATTTTAATCTGTAATTTTTGTCTTCAAAATTTGACTATAACATTTTTCCTGTGGAGAGACAGCTTCATGTTCATTGAATAGATTTTATGGAGAGAAACACACAGTTTTCACCCAAAGTCTTGCATCAACTTTTTAAGGTTGATGTGGGTCTGTTGTGGAAGTTCATCCTAATATAAGGACAGCAAAACAAAAGTGCACCGCAAAATGAGATTATTTCTGAGTGGACAGAACAGACGGTGTCTCTGAGTTATTTCACAACACGCTTTGTCCATTCCTTCACTTTGATGAGTGGTTTTATAGACTCATTCCCACTCAGTACAGTATTTCTTTTCAATCTTGGTACACTTGCTATAAGCTGAGGATACACTACAGTCAAACCTGCCCTGACAGCCGTCTGTCCAAAATATATCCTCCCTACCCAAATGACCACTTCCCACTTTCCTGTTGTATTTTTTAGAAACATTAGAAAGAAACTGTCCGAGTTGTCCACTCAAGACAACCCCTTTTATCCCTCTACAATGACGTAGGTTTCCATTGTAGTTTAATTTTGGCCTCGTCCAGTCGGTCATAATTTAAGTGTAGGAGATGTTTTTTAGTGTGTGATGTGTGTGTATATACAGTGGAACCTGCCCTGACGGCCACCTGTACAAACGGCCACTTTCCATATCCCCCCCTTGCGTTTTTTTTTCTATATAATTTAACTGTAAAACGGGCACTTGTCCAACGCGGCAGCGGCCACCATATTTTAACACACAACCCCTATCACACTAAGCAATAATACCTGTCTTAGAAGGCCACCTTAGTGACTCCATTACGTTTTGTCATTAATTGTGCATTGACCCCTGGCGTTGTTGGCGAGCCGTCATAATCTAATCACCTGTCATTGTAGTTAGGTTATCCCTCCAACCGATCATGTTGCGTAGGCCCCTCCCACTGTTGACCAATAGGTACCGATTTCCAGCTGCTGGTGAGGGAAGCGTGTGATCCCTCATAACCCATAAGCCCCGCCCAGAACTCATACACGAAATTGTGACAGAAGCGTCGCTCATTCTCCGAGTGGTGGCGACCCATAAAAATGTTTGTTTTACCATAGCACTCGGTCCTCCTTGTCTGACACATTTCGTTTTATTCTCACCCGTGCACAAAATCAGCAACAAAATAAAAATAAGAAACAAAATACAAACCAACAACAAAAACAACAATAATGCGGCTACTTTCAATTGGGAATGGGGTTTGTTTTCTTCATCTTGATCAGTCCTGCCTAAGACGGCCACCTGTCTTAAACGGCCACTTTTCTCCTTGACAATGGGTGGCCGTCTTAACACAGGTTTGACTGTATATACACACATCACACACTAACAAGCATATATGCCTGATTCCACAAGGTCGTGACCATAGATATATATGATATGTGTCACAACCTTGTGGAATCAGGCTCTCGTCAATTTTTGGACATGTGGAGTTATTGGTATCATCTGAAAGCTGATTTATTTGCCTTGCTTTCAATGGAATAGATATCCGTCTATCTTGAATACAACTAAAGGTATTTGCGATTGAAGGAAGTTAGGTCAGCTGGTTTGGTGGTGAAATTAGAGAGAAAATCGCTGCCAAAGTTTGGTAACTCCAATAACTAAAGAGTCCTTGAAAACAGAAAAAGGATATATTTTGTGCCTTTTATCAATGTTTTTCAGCAAAATTCACATGGAAATGTGTTTTTATATGGACATAAAAGAGTTTGAGCAAAAAATAAAAATTCAATAAAAATTTCCATACTGGCAGAAAAATGCCTGTTTGTCCGATTTCTGTATTTTGACGAGTGCCTGATTTCCCTACACTGCCTCACATAAAGGTTTATTAACCTATGGACAATGAAAGATGTAAAAAGTGGAACCTCTGAATTAACTGTTTAAACCCCATCGGACGCTGGTAGTGTCCGGCGGTAATAACCCTGTTCCCCATCGGACGCTCCCGACACTAATGACAACTGTTTCGTTTCATTTAGTGCTAGTTTTTGCTTGTTTTTCGGAACTATTCCCAAACTAAGTTTATTAGTAATGAAAGAAGTTAGAGGCAAGCTTTTGGGGTTATAATGAGACATAGTGGGCCAGGTTTAGGTGACCGTAGAAATAAACTTCGGAAAACGGTGGAAATAACTCAGGGTCTCAATAGTTAAGCACCCATTTCCCTAAAGGACTGAGCCAAGCAGTTGGATAGCCTTGAAAACTATGCTAACTATTCAAATTTAAGAATGCCCTTAGGGGATTCAAACCAGGATGACTCACACTGTAGTTGAGCATGAAACCAGCTGAGCTACCAGCTCACCCAACTGCTTCTCAGAGAGCAACAATATTGGAAAAAACATTCAGAGCAAAACTAAAAGCATATTCTGGATGTAAAATTCAGGTCCACTGGCAATTTTTTTCCTTCTGAAACATTGCAACACTTTGTTCGGGGAGTGGAGAGGGCTTGTATCTCCCTAACTCTTTATCTCCGTGGAGGGTAAACCCACTATGCTGGGCCCCTTTTTTGGTACTAAATCATAAAATGACAAAAACACCAATAAATGGGTCGTTAAATCAAAACAAATCAACCTATTTTGATAGTTCTTCATCTAACCAACGAACTCCCGATAAAAAAGTCCTGTTTCGGTAGTTGCCGACAAGCAATTTGATATCCAAGTCGTCGTAAAGGAATGTGCCGGAGCCACTGTCAGCGGCTCACTGGCACAGCGGTTCCAATCGTGAGCCGCTGGGAGCGGCTTGGTGGAGATAAAGAATTAAAACTCTTTAATCCTGTTCCCTATCGGACACCCGATACTAGTGACAACTGCTTCGTTTCATTAAGTGCTAGTTTCTGCTTGTTTTTCAGAACTAGATCTATTCCAAATCCAAATTTAGACCATTAAGAAGTTGGCGGCAATTTCAGATCGTGTTTTCAGAAATTATAATGAGACATAGTGCACCAAGTGTAGGTGACTGTAAAAAAACTCCTTGGAAACGGTGGAAAAGACTCAGGGTTAAAAGAGTTAATGTACACTGAGCAACAGATATTACTCTTGAATGACTGGTTGTGGAAGCTCAGACTCACTTGCCTCATGTTGCTCTTTTTCTTCCCTTCAGGAATTTCATGTTTAGATCTCAGTCAAAGCGATTCCCAACCCAGTCCTTCAAGCCAGTAAGTCCCTTATACCTTGATGTGTGTGAATGTGTGTGTTAAGATCGGCTGTGTTTGTGTAAGTCTGTGTGTGTGTGTGTGTGTATGTGTGTGTTAAGATCAGCAGTGTTTGTGTAAGTCTGTGTGTGTGTGTGTGTATGTGTGTGTTAAGATCGGCAGTGTTTGTGTAAGTCTGTGTGTGTGTGTGTGTTATGTCATCTGGAGATGTCATTTCTGACTCCAGAGGTTGACATGTATTGACCTTCCAGCCTTCAAGGTTGCAAGCTGCCGTTGCACATTCTGCTATACCCAGACCAGTCTTAATATTGTTCACCCGTGTTACTTTTTTCTTCCCCTGGCTGTCCTCCCCAACATCCTTCTATCAAGCACCTCTTTCACCATGGTCTGGTGTCGTTTTAAGTGACCAAAGTATTTTATTTTTCTACATTTTATTTTGTAAAGCAGAGTTTGTCTTGTGTGGGGAATTTGACACACCTCATTGTTAGTCTTTTTTTTCTTTCCTGCTAATTTTAGCCATTCTGCGTTAACACCACATCTCACAGACAGCTATTTTGTTTTCTTCTTTATTTGTTAGTTAAAGTCCAGGTTTCAGGGCCATATTTGATGTTTCGCTTTGTTAACCTTCTTATAACTGCCGACCATTGGCATTTTTGAGAGCATTTGACAAAATAATTGCAGACAGTCTCTAAGATTTCACTTTTCATGATTACTGTAATGGGTTCTTACAATTATAATAATATTATGCTTTGTAAGTAGGGTATTTCTGTAATTTTGATCTTCAGAAAAAGTCATAAATTTCATACAAATAAAAAGATTGTGCTTTCGGCATTTTCCAGAAAGATGGTCCTTCACCAGGAGCATACAGCGTCAAGAACCACACGCCTCCTTGTCCATCCATCACCTCCAGCTTCCGATCAAAGACTCCCAGATTCCAGACCTCCCACACGGTATAGAAACTTGCTCATTACTTGGTGCATATCTGTCTTCTCACTGCTTGCTCCTCTGCATGATGTTCTGTGTGCTGCCTGTCAGTCTTTTGCAAATATCAAGTACACGTATACAAATGAATTGTGTTTGCGGTCACTATTATTTGATGGTACACACTACACACATCTTGAGTTACCAAAAAACTTCCTGCCTTTTTTGTAGAATTTGAGTCTTTGAAATTTGGAAAAAGTTTGTTTGGAGATCAATAATTTAGTAATCTTGAGGCCAGAATGAGACAAAACTATGACCATATATGTTCACTGTATTTTCTTGATACTCTGTGTGTGGCTCGGAGATCAGTTTTGAGCTGTGATAAAGAGAGATAAGAAGATGAGGTTATTTTCTCATTCCTGAAATTACCATAGATAGATTAGGAAGTTTGAATAATAAGCAAAAAGCAAAAAAGATGGGTATTTTTAGGCCAGAAATACCAATAACTCCTTGTACAAGTATGTTTAAACAATTGTTGAACGCCTGATTTTGCCTTGTCAAGATACATATTACCTTAAAAATGCAGACACAAAGACTTATTTTCAAACTATTAAAAACTTATTCTGTGTTTTCTGTGTGGCATTCGGTTTCACTCATTTGGTGTGGATCATAGTGATCATGCATTGATGTCTCTACTGTAGCAATATATGTCAAAATATAATAGTTATTTCTTAGCACTCACGTCTTCTGTCTGCCAGACAGAGGGACGACTTTCCTTACTCTCAAAACAGCACATGTCTTGAAATTAAGATCTTTGGTATACATTTAAATATAGACCAACTGATGATTTCATATATTTCCGACTTTTGGAAATGACATGTCAGTGCTACCGATTTTAATACAGACTTACTCAGCGCAATGGATTGTAGACTTTTAAATTCAAACTTTAAATAATCATAATAATCTTGTACTGTACATAGTGAACAGTTCTTAAAAAATATGCTTCCAACCCTTTGCTCCCACATTTATTGAATTGTTTCACATACGTCTTTTGCTTCAGTGGGAACAAATTTCGCATTTTTTAACATTCAAGGCTTCGCCTCCCGGATTTAACAGCAACATCATATCTTTCCATCACAAAGAAGTTTTCATATGTTGTTTCTCACTGCATTACAAGTACTTTATGCAAGTCTCTGGTTTTTGTGAAAAATGTATTCTGAGATTATATGTTTATGAAAATGTCATTACTATTTTTGTTTCGTAATCAGATACTGTGCACTTGTGTGTTTTTCTGTGATTTTTCTTAGTGAGTGTGGTTGCCTAATCATTGCCACTGGTTTTATTCTCACTCATTTCCCTCACTGGAATTGGCATGTTTTGGAAACAGAATACACGAAAGGTAACGTTCATGTAATGTAGAATTTGCACCCCTTTCTAGTTCAGACACTTTTTTTGCCATGCCTTGAGTCGAAATGAGTCCTTTTTAAAATGTCAATAATTTGATCTTGGGATTTGACAAGAAAATTAAAGAATTTTACAATAAAGATGACTGTAGTTTGAGAAATGTTTCCCTTTGAAATGTTCTTTTTTTCTGCTCATGATTAGCAATTCAAAGAAATTGTTGAGAAATACTGCTGAAATTGATAGAGTTCAGTCTAAAAAAAAGTTCTCAGATGTTACAAAGCTTCACATACTCATAGCTCACTAAAAATTTACTGACTAACAGTACAGATAAATAATCTCTGCATTATCAAATAAATCAGCACTACCCAAACTGTTTGCCCTAGAATGGTTCTTTTTTCTCCTCCACTGTTACATATAACTCACAACTTGTTTTTGCTCACTGCATGGTGTTTTTGTTATTCTGGTGTTTTGGAAGTTGTTGGTTGAATGCTTTTACTTTTATCATGTATCCTGCACAGCATGGTTTTCTGTTTGCACATCATTGGTACATGCTTGCACCTTACTCTGGTGAACAGTGGTGGCAGAACGAATATATGGCGTTACACTTACTCATTTTCCTCATTTTTGTTCTGTTTTTAAAGGAATGTGTGTCTTTTTCGTTGTTGGTATGGAAAGTAATGACTTTGTACTAGCAAATTATGTTCTGATTTTTGTTTAGTGAATGGACAGGATGCTTTGAGATAAAGGAAGCGACCACGTTGGTTTGCATGAATTTTCCTAAATAATCACTAATTTTCAAATTACCTTTCGTTTGGCTTTTGTCAACAGACATAACATCTTATGCTGAACTCAAAAAGAAAATGTTGCTGCCTTTCGTCTTTTTAAAAATTTGTCAATTGTAATGTTGCAAATCAAAGTTGACGCCAAAGTAAGCTGTTTCAGTAAATGTATGAATTTGTGTTAATTAAAAACGCCAATGTTGGGTTTGGAAGAAATATGCATAGCATGAATCAAAGAGGGG
>NW_004798039.1:125590-128200 GCF_000002075.1 Aplysia californica | reverse complement strand
CCATCCCCGCCTCCTCAATCCCCCACCCGTGTGTTTCATGAACGTTTATAACATAACATCCTCCCACCTCGCAAACACCCTGGTAGACTGACCTAGTGGGTGGTTGGTGGGTGCTCTGGTATGGTCTGCTTCTTCTTTCCTATCATACATCTATCATCCGTATCTCCCCCTTCTTCTTTTTTATGTTTGTTACTCTCTTGTAACACCTCTAATCTTCTGGCGCTCATATGACCTTATGCAGTTGCGAGCGCATAAAACCTCTACTAAAACAAACAAAACAAGACTGACCTAGTTTCATGTCCAAGACCTGAGACAGACGTTTGTCCCAAACTCCAGAGAATATCATGATATAAACCAGCAGAACTAGCTGCAATCGGTATATATATATATATATATGTTTTTGGGTTTAACATTTATATTGATTTGTTCCATTATGCTTTATTATGTGGTGATGCTTTTATGCTGAGTGTGCATTATGAAGGCTGGCAAAATGTTAAACCTTTAGCTGTGTGCTTTAATGCTGTTCCTTATAATTATTGTTGCTTTGGGGGGTTTTATGGACGAAAAATTTCCTAAGCAAACAGCTTGATTTGGCAGACATTGCAATCCAGTAGTTATGAGAACTGCTCCGAAATTTTCACATGAAAGAGAGTGTGCAGTCACTTGTTCTCATCTCAATTCCATTGTTTTCTCTTTGAATCCTTTATGATCCGTGGTGCAAAAAAAAGATGACACAGAGATTTTAATTCACCAAGCAATGTTATGCTGTTTTCATCCTTTTCAAAAGTATGGTTTCAAGCACCAATATTTCTTGGTAGAAAATTTACGGTAATAATTTTTCTTATCATATCTTTAATTCTAATTAAAATGAAATGTATTTTTTCTTTCTTTAGAATTAAACATGTAATCAGCTATGTGCTTGTTGTTACACTTTTATTGCCACACGGGGAATAACAGGGACGTGAAGAGAATGAAAGACGTAGCCTACAGGTCTTTGTGGAAGTGTGGACCCCTGTGGCAGAGAGTTATTTTTTAAATCAACATTATTGCACAAAATGACCGAGACGCTACCCCCGGGGGCAGTACCTCTGACTGTAGTGTCTTTAGACCATTCCCAAAGGGGGGACATTTCTCGTTCAAGCACAGTAGAATTGTATGGGCTGATTCATCATGTCAGGCTCATAACTGTGCCTGATCAACAACAGGGAACTGCTGCTTTTTCTTTCCTAATCCTTACTATTGTCATTTTCCTCTACTTCTTTTGTATGTTTGTCACTTTGTCTTGTGACTCGCTATTTCTGGGGTGCTTTGATAGTCGAAGCAGGCCTTGTGCTGTTGAAGCTAGAGAGGTGAGCAGAGTAAGTCTGATTCCATATAAAGACTTGTCTGTTGACACCCACCCCTTGGCGCTCATATGACCTTATGCAGTTGCAAGCGCAGTAAAACCCTCTACTTTAAAAAAAAAAATTTTTTTTAAAGGAGACGCTGTGCAGTCAAGTACATATACTGGTACATGTATTATGATTATTGTTAGCGTATACGAATATCAACATGTACTTTTACAAATATTGATTTAAAGCATAAAATTAATTTGAATTTTCAAGTTTACTCTACTAAATACATAGGGCACAGATAGATCTTTCCAAACACGCTTAGCGGAGCAGTTTGAGCAAAGAGAAAAGAAGGAAAGAAAAATGGAGATGCAGCACAGAAAATATCTACTGCGGTAAACCCATGAGAAGTTTCACTCCTTTCTCTCCGTGTCTCCCTATCAATCTCTGTCTCTGTCACTGTCTCTCTTTCTCTCTCTCAATTACTGTCTCTGTCTTTCTTTCTCTGTCTCTGTTTTATAGGCTATACTGCCGCAATACACACACACACACACATACACACACGCACACACACACACACATGTACATGGAATGTGTATGTATACAAGTATTACAAGGGAATTATTGACAGGATTAATGCCTTGGCTTTCTCACTTTCTGTTGTTCTCATTATTTAGTGTAGTCACCATGTAACATCCCCGCTAGACACTGTGTTGATCGTCATGTCAGATTCAGATCCAGAGCACTTTGTCAGGACCTCCAGGCGAATAAGAAATATTTCAGAGATAGAGGCAAAAATAGTTTCAAATTCCTCCTCCTGGATTCAGAACCTGAGCTACGATGGGACAGCTTGCTATTAATATAATAATTTGTCTTAAGTCCTTATGCAACTTTCTTGGGAGTTTCTTTTAAATGAAAACTGGTGTCTATGGTGTAATGGTTAGATGCTTGGCCGTTGCACGCAGAAGACCCGAGTTCGATTTCTGCTTGGGGAGAATTTTTAATCAAGTATCTCGGTTTTTCTTCAGGGACATTGTGTCTCGTTCAGCCCCTCTCCTAAATCCATGATCTAAAAAGTGTTGTAAAAACACCTACATTTAAAAGAAATGATTTTTCACTCGGTATTCTGAGAAAAAAAGGACCTCTTCATGAAGGCCTAGTTGGTTATACTATTACTATGGTCATGTTTAATGTTAGGTCGGTAAGTAATTTATCGTATATATATGAAACTTGGGTACGGTTGTGCACTTTTGCTAGAGTGCTACGAGTCTACCCTCAC
>NW_004798039.1:104001-124595 GCF_000002075.1 Aplysia californica | reverse complement strand
CCGTGTGTTGGGACTGGGTTCATGAACCGTGTGTTGGGACTGGGTTCGTGAACCGTGTGTTGGGACTGGGTTCGTGAACCGTGTGTTGGGACTGGGTTCATGAACCGTGTGTTGGGACTGGGTTCATGAACCGTGTGTTGGGACTGGGTTCATGAACCGTGTGTGATACGTCATTGTATTTTGTCTGCTCTCACAGAAAGTGCCAGGCCCAGGCTCCTATGCAAAAGCCTTTCAGCATCCTATACCTCCAACCATTTCAAAGATGGGCCGCCAGTATGGTTTATTCTTCACAAGCGAATTCCAGACTTAGAGTTCATGAACATGTGTTGCAGTGTGTGTTTATTCGTCTGTTTGTTGGTATGTTTTTTTAGTTCATTGTGTGTTCTGTTCCAGTCTGAATCTGTATTTTTATGCCTTTTTATTTTGTTTTATGGTCATATTTGTGTTGTTGATTGACAGGCCAGTTGGGGGGAGGGGTGGGGATGTGCTTTGAGGATACATTAAAAGTAAGTCTGGAGTGGGGTTTTTTCACCTTTTTTTTGGAGGAGGGGGGTCAGACACATTCAGTTTATGACTAGACGTCTATTTCTCCTGTGTGTTGGTGGGGGTAAAGGGGTGACATAGATCTTGAAGTTCTTTTTACCTTTTAGGTACATCATGATACATGTATATTGAATTGTAACACACCCAGGCAATAATTTTTCAACTCTGATCATACCACAGTGGGGTTATTCTGATCGTTTAGATGATCACAGAATGAACACATTTACATATATTTATAGAGCTACAAGAGGTTATTAAAAAAAATTTTTTTTTATCAAAATGTTATTCTTAAGAAAAAAATTTAATCAAAACTGTTACATGTATATAATGAGCCCTATTGGGAGAAAGTTTCTATTTGTATACCGGTAATAATAGTATTAATAGTGTTGAAAACCACATAGAGCTAGTCCATGCTACAAAATAAATTTTTGTATGATGTAAGATTCTAAAAATGTTTTTGTAATGCTATGATCTTTCAGTTCATGTCCATACAGTATTATTACATGTGCTGATGTGTTTTAGACTGTGTGTGTGTGGCTTATGCTTCGTATTGTTATTTTCTTATACATGTATTAGTTTTTTTAAGTCTCATATTCCCTCCATATTATGCTTGAGAGTTACATGCAACTATACATACACAGCTGAAATTGTGTGTCGTGAAAAGTGCAAGTGTGACTGCTCGTGTGTTCAGGTACGTGTGTTGGTGGCAGGTGTGTAAAGGTGGATGATGTGTATGGTATGTGTATCTCTATCATTGTCATTTAATCAAAAGTTCATATATCATAAGAATTCTTTGTTCCATTTTTTGGTAAGACATTGTAATTTATTTTTTCATTTGACACCTCACTGGATACAAACAGGTTGGTTTTTTTAAAGTGGGTTGCACACCATAGAGGTTCGACCGTCTTCTTTTTTGAAAATTATGGCTAGACTAAACACCCGGTTGATAGATGTTCACTAAAGAAAGTTGGATTTATGACACAGTAATGATAACAATTTTGATAATAATAATAATAATAATGATGATGATAATAATGAATCATCCGTCAATGTCTGACGCATCAGTGCACCTGCAGAGAACATTAATTTCTTGTGAAATAGAAGAAATAAGGACAACACCTTCCAGTGGACATTCTCATCCAACATCTGTCCTCCCCAATATTGCTTGATCTTTGTTGTGAACAACACACTAGGCTGTCTGTGACAGTGGCTGAGTGTGTGTGTGCGTGAATTATGCGAGTGTACATGTGTGTGGGAGTGTGTGTGTGTGTGTGTGCGCACGAATTGTGAGTTTGTGTGCGCGTGTGTGAGTTGTGTGAGTGTGTGTGCATGCATGCACATGGGCGCTAGTGCTGTTCGAGTCCCACAAGTAGCATAATATAGGCCCTACTTCTTCATTTTCTTGTTTGCTATTTCTGTCTGTCATCTTGCCTTTTTCACTACATAATGCTCTACACTGACCCATCATGGGTGTACACGAGTGAACGATTGAGTCAATTGGGAGCCTTGTCGGCTGCTTAAATTTTTAAATCTTGTATCACATGTATAAAATTTGCAAATGGCGAACATACTCACTGGTGTTTGTTACACTGCATGCAGACACACTGGTCCTGATCTGTTTAGAAATGGTTCTGAGAGGAAAACTTTAGCTTTAACTTTAATGCCCAGTTAGACGTTAATTCAACAGTGTTAGATTTCAGGGCTCTGGGTTTTTTTCACTGATCAAGAAGAGCTTCTGTCAACAGAGAGCTGAACAGATGACATGTGATAGATAAGTTTATAAAAACATACCACCTCAACACTAGGGAGGTTGTGACATGCCAGTGCCAATCCCACTGGAGAGACAGTTGTTTGTACCATGTGGTCGTCTTTATGGACAAGCGGGCTAATCCAGATTTCAGGAGTTTCCAGAAATCTTGACCTACACCAAAAGTGGGCATTGCCCTACCTATAGGAGAAGTTTGGTTTCATTGGTGTGTATAGGCTATTTGTTTGGTTATAGAGAAAACTCTTCTTGTCTTTTAAAGAAACTGAACAAGGGGCAAAAACTTTACCTTCGATTTTCTCATAACGGCATTTTTCGGGATAGCCCCCTTGTGCTTAAACTTGAAATAAAGCGACCATGTGATGGTGTGGGTGGAGAGGGGGCAGGGAATATAAGTCTATTTACCCCCACTTGTCGAGGTGTAGTGATCCGAGATCCTGGGTTAGAGACATGAAACCTCAAGGTGTAAGGGTAAGAGAGCACGCTGAAGATACAAAGACGAATGATATCTTTTTGAGAGAATAAATAACCACACTATTTGTTTTATTTTGTTCTGTCAATCCATTTATTTCCCCCCCTAGCTAGGAGGTTACAAGTACACACATAGGCCTACATGTACTGAAGACAAAAAAGATGAAAGATAGGTTTGCAGAAGGATATAATTAATATACTCCACACTGCCCTTTATTGTTCCTTTTATTTACCCCAAAGCTCAAGGTTTTAGATTTGTTGAAGCCAACAAGATGAATGATAGATAGCTTTGAGAAAGGATAACACTTTTCTCTATTCTACTTTGTTCTTTCTATCCACATGCTGTTAAAGATACTACGGGAGTATTGTCAAACTCTACTTTTCTGTGTTTCCATAGAGTGCACTCACAGCTCTGTTCTATTGCAATAACAAATTGTTTTCTTTACGAAAAACATTATACAAGTAATGTGTACGAGTATACATTTGTCTCTCAGTAGATCATGAAAAGGGGAAGCAATTATATAAGGAAGACTGAATGACAATACATTATATTGGCTCAAAGACTGAGTGTGTCTTTTACACCTCCTTATTAGAAGCCGAAGAGTTGTGCGTCCTCGGTCATTTTATCAGTATTATTTTATCATTCATTGTTATATATATCTATATATAAACTACAGTATTCAGTCTGAATTTTAGTACATGTACATAACGGTATATTTTACAGTATTACCATTACCACAATTGTATCTTCAAATTATGTTCACTTCGTGAATTAGGTACTTGGGACAAAATACTGAAGGGAGGGAAGGATTCTGTTTACGGGTTGCAATTATCCATTTTATATAAATATTATAACACCATCGACGCGATTTGGATCCTGTAGGAGGTAGACGACTTTGACCTTGCCCGTTAGAGCCAACCCTAGCCGAGTGGGCCAGTGCACACCAGTAGAAAGACCTGTCCCCGTCGTTTTATGCAAGAAAAATTCTGAAATTATGCAAAATGAGCCCAAAATTGTGAAATTATGTGATTCTGTTAATTTTAACAAAGAATGATAAAGGAAAATAATCAGAAATTATGCAAAAAAGATCAAATTATGTGGGGTGCATAAAACCTCGGGGACAGAAAGACCGAGATACTGCGTACTGTGATAGAGATACTGCTACTTTTGATGGAAACAGGCCTATCGTACTGGAAGAAATGTCTTCTCCACTCTTCGATCAAATTCACGTCTTTCGTGCAAGGTGAAGAGCCTTGCCATAACATCACAGACACCAGTAGCCAACTCTATGGAAATCAAACTCTTTGTCTTTTCTTTAGTGTGTGAGATGAAGAACCTTACTTGTACACCACAATGGACCTTAGACGTGGCGTATTTTTGCAAATGTCGTCCTTTGTACCAGGCTCTCGTGACTGGACTTCATTGAAACCTTCAGAAGTGGGTTTAGTTGTGTTTTTTTAAGCGTTGGTGTTCACCTTTTGCCTTGTTTTCATGTTTCCAAAGACATTAGCTTTTCACTGTTAGACATTACACTTTCATCTCTACATCACGTCTCAAATTTCGCACTGCTCCTCACCCTTGAAAGTCCTTTTTGTCAATTCCACAGGTCAAAGAAAAGCTAGGCAGACTTCCAGCTTGTTTGTACATCTAACTCTTTGTGTTTTTGCTGATGTTGTTCTCCACTGCTGTGTTGGTTATAAGTGAGCAACCTTTCAGCACTGAAGGTTGTCACATTACAATTACATATCAAAATAATATACGCCCGGCCACTTGGCAATGTTTCAGAAAGCACAGGATATTCTGCAGTTACTATCTAATAAAACTGAAACAGAATTGCCTGTACATTGAGAAGTGGACATTTACTTTGAATGAAGCATACATATCATTGCAGTATTGATCTCCGTTTTGCCTCGTGCACTTGACTGTTTTACTTTATTTTTGTACTTAAACTTGCTTGTTGTTTATCTATTGAGTGGTATATTTTTAAAAATAAAAAACTATTCTGAACAATTTTGAGAAGTTCTTTCTCTAAATGTTTATATTCTATTATACATTTAATTTCTGGATCAAATTTGTGGGTGGTTGGTGGGTGCTCTGCTAGGGTTTGCTCCTCCTTTCTTGACAAAAGCTATTGTCCTTCTCTCTCCTTCTCCTCTTTTGTGTCTGTTACTCTCTTGTAATACTTGTAATCTTCGGCACTTAGATGACCTTATTCATTGTATTGCAAATGACGCAAAACTCTTACTAAAACTAAAACTGAATTAAATTTTTTTAAAACTAATTTTGCTCAATTTTTGTTTTGCCTCCGACTTAAGGAGGTATTTTTTGCTTTCTGTTTCACTGCAACACCCATTTTGCTGTATGTGGGATTGTGAATACTTTATTCCTCCTTCAAGATAATTTAGATCATTCAGAAGGTCTGTGCCCGTGGTTTTATGCACCCCGCATAATTTAGCAAAATTTGATATTTTTTGCATAATTTCTGATTTTTTTTCCTTTATCATTTTTTGTTAAAATTAACAGAATCGCATAATTTCTCATTTTTGGGCTCAGTTTGCATAATTTCAGATTTTTTTTGCATAAAACAGCAGGGACAGGTCAGTAGACCAGATACTCTTGCGAAGAAGGAAACATCACATAACCAGGTGACATGATATGATACATTACCTCTTTAATTGTTATCTGCATCAAAACCTGCAGGCTGGATCTCGAAATAATTTAGGTTCACCAATAATACTAGATTGACCAATTGCTGAGCTTCCCCACAGGAACAGGACACTCAATGTATTGTTGGCCAGCTGTTAAAATGTACCGCGCCCAAAATATATATTTTTTAAACTTGTTTATTGGAGTTTCTTCATCTGTGGTAGGGGCCTATTAGTCGCATGTGCTCAGGAAATATTAATTCGAAATTTAAATTCTAAATGCTGATAAGAAAGCTGGAAAAAATACATAAAGCAGGTGGTAAAACTGTTAAAAGAATGAAACAGATTTTTTTCTTCCCTGTAATATTTTGCTTTTTGGGCTTACCACACTTTAAAAGTTTGCCAACGATATTGGACCCGAAAAAACAAATACAAATCATACACAACTCATTTAATTTTATTACATTAAAAAGGCTTGACATTAGATACCTTGAATCAGAAGTTCAAACGAGAATTTTACCAGGAGTGACTCCACAACATTCTCATCATCAATTGTTGGGGTTTTTTTGCGCAATAAATAAAAAAAACAGTAGGTGGAGGCACTACTCTAAGATAATGCAACATGCAGGATTGTATGAGAATAAATAAAGGCAAAAGAAATAAAAAGGTGAGTACCTTGAGGTAAGTGTGGGGTAATGCTAGAAAAATATTAGATTGAAAATCGTCGCTATCAAAGAAAACGAGGCGCTCCTAGTTTTTCTACTCCCCCTATAAAGCAAGGTCAAAAAGAGTTGCAGTCGAAACTGTCCAAGACGGCCACTCATTGTTGAGGTTGTCTTAGACAGGTGATCCTGGGCAGTGTCATTTTAATAGAGAGAAAAATTAAGGGGGAAAATGAGAAGTGATTGCTTGTGTAGCTGATTGTCTTAGATACGAGCAGGTGGCCATCAGAGTCAGAGCAAATTCGATTGTACCTATTTTTCTTACAACAGCCATGTAATATGTCGCAATACTGAGAGACTAATACAAGTAAAACTACAGGAAGGATGAATTATCCTTGACTAGGAAGGTAAAAAAAGTAAAGAAAAGGTGAGGGACTTTTTTACCGAAGGGAACAAGATTGGTTGGTTCTCTGCCTCACTCACAAGGTAGAATAGAAAGTTAAGAAAGGTGGTTAGGAAATTTTACAGACAGGCCTCGTGCAAATCAAGTTACTGAATGTCTAGGTCCGATAGGTGTGTATGTACGTATTCTATGCACACTTCCTACATTCTTTTTCAGCCTCACTCTCCCTGACACTCTCGACAAGCAATCATTGAGAAGCCTGTTGTTATAGAATACTGAAGTCTCTGACATCCATTACCTACACACGTAAAGAGTAAATTGACAGCATGAAATAGAACAATGTAGTCCTTGAACGCCTTGCAAGTCCAGTAAAAAAGGTTTAAATTTTGCCATTAGAAAAAATCTACACACATTGTAACAAACAACGAAGCATGAGGATAGAAAAAGATCTACATGATTCAAAGTCATTGCAGTTGAATAAACATCTTATTATTAAATTTTAATTAACGCAAATGTCCTTTTGACTCACAGTATAAGAGTAAAGCAATCCATGAAATCAGTGCCAACCCATTCTTTTTTTTTTTCAGAACATAAAACTGTTACATTCACACGGAAGGCTGATAACATCAAAAAGTTCTGTAACACAAATTACGATACAATATAGCCGGCAATATTCTTCTTTATTCCTGATACTCATCAATTTTTTAAAGACAGCAGAGTCGCATCTATGTTTATCAAAATCTTTAATTAAAATTTTTTTTAAAAATACAAAATAGAAATATTTATGCTTTTCAGTGATAATAAATACAATGCTATCTAACATAGTAAAAAGCTAAATAGATAGGCAAAATGTCTACCAACAGCATGCACCATAAATCTACCAAAGATATACAATACTATAATACTGCAACAGCTTCAGGTCCCACGTCTCTCCCTCTGTTTTCCCACATTTCCCCTCAGGACCTGGGTACCATCATCCATCAGCAACGGTGAACGAATCATAGTCCCTTAAAGTTAAAGACATGACCCAAATTTGTGTGATCAATCCTAGACGCTGAAACTGGAAGTTACTGTGATAATATCAAGTCCTAGCCTCCTCCCGGTAAACACTGTCACAAAAACTCCCCTGCCCACAAGTCGACTCCAATATAATGTCATCTTAGTTCCGAAAGGGACTTACATTGTTCCATCCCGTTATGCATACCCGATGACTATCAAGTTTCATGGAGCCATTAATAGCCAAAAGAACTAAGGAAAAAATTGATAAAGAACCCTTCCTAAAGAAACAGCATTCTATCACGCACAAAAATGAACCAAACTGACAACCGTTTGAACGCCACTCCGATGCCCACCTACCAGACCAGGATGGGATGCCTTGATGATACCGCAGTGCTTCCTTCAAACAGATACTTTCTCTTTAGCCTAGAAACACTGAAGTATCAACTCTAAGGAAACTCTGCAGACCACTTTGCATCCTAAAAAGCTGACTCAAAATTAAAAAAACAAAGGCCTCCACCTCCACTGCACGAATTCTACAACAATATCACAGCTAAAAAACATAGAATTATCAATTTATTAAAGTCCAATATCAATAAGCCATCCCACACAACCTGCTGAACACTGTAGTGTGGGTTGTTATGAGGTTGACTAAAAAGGAGCGGAAAGAGTCTTTAAGTTTAAGTAAAGTGGGATTCATAATTTTTCTCATACACTCTGTAAGATCTCTGCTAAATACATTGCCCTGGGAAACAAGGCAGTGTCCACATCCAAACTCCACATATCGAAATGACAGATTCTGGGATTTCAAAAGAAACAAACGCAACGACCAAACAGAAATCAAACACGACACACACAGTATCCTCTACAGCAGACATAATCAAACTTGAGCTCAGCTCCATCAAAATATTACATTACAGTGGAATGAGGAATGCAAAAGCAAACATCTCCATTTGTTCTGACGCACATATCATAAGATCACATCCACACACATCACCGGCATTTAGTAAAGAAAACAACAGATTTCTCTTACACAACTGCTCATCCTGCATGATACACACGTAAGCAACACGGGACTTGGAACATGATATCAGTGAAATTAATTTTTTTTTAAACCAAACAGGTAACAACTACTGCTTCTCAACTCTGTGAGAGGCAACAACCTCTGGCAGAGAACAAACAAATTTTTCCCTACTCACACGAGAACACTGAGCTCATGAAGAACATTTTGTTCACATTTTACAACTTTACAGAAATTTATCAAAACATTCCTATCTCAGTATTCAACATTTAAAAATCCCAACAAACATATTAAAACTTTGGCGTTTAGTCACTTGAGAAGTAGAGTGACTGAGTGGCAAACCACATCAATGGAAAAACAGGAAAATAAAAAAATGTGTATTTGCCAGGGTTTCAAACACAATAATGAGTTACATATAAAATAAACAACAGCAATAGTACCCAAATGTCAAATGAGCATCAATCCATAACAACTGCTAAGAATTATGAGCACATTTCTTTCAGCTCAGGTTCACAAATACAAAATCCTTTGCCACATCAATAATGCCTGTACGGTTCATAAAAATAGTACAAATGCGGACACCTTGGCTGACACATTAGGCCTACTAATAAAAAATGAATATATGGGAAAGAACATAAGATTGCCTAACCGCTCACATGTTTTCATTCATGGAGAATTGACTTCAATCCTCTCCTCATACAAATAAAACGGTTGAGACTTCCCTACCCTCGTACATCAGGTGTTGGTTTCTCTATGGCAGGGTTGTTGGTTTTTTTTTACCAATGTCATAGATTATTATTCATTGGGATGTAAAGTTATTAGTTTGTTTCGAACCTATTTCATTCTCTCTGACCCCCCCCCCCCCCCCTTCCTCCTCACCAATTTAGATATTTAGGAGGA
This sequence comes from Aplysia californica, assembly GCF_000002075.1. Classification (NCBI taxonomy): domain Eukaryota; kingdom Metazoa; phylum Mollusca; class Gastropoda; order Aplysiida; family Aplysiidae; genus Aplysia; species Aplysia californica. Next base: position 115,188 of record NW_004798039.1, on the reverse strand, counting down.
GGGTTACTCTTTATAACGGTAATCTTGAGGTATTAGGAATATATTCCAGGAGAAAGACGAAGCTTTTGCCTCAAACATACTCAAAGGCTTCTCAAATACTTCACATATTTTAACCTTTTTTCTTTGACTTAAATAAAATTGAATACTTAGAAATTACTATATCTGAACTCCAGTTATGGATTTCATCATTATTCTCACTCTACAACACCATCATTTCGGTCAGTTCTCTTCTAGCTGCATGATTATCTTTGACATATATACAATGACAGAATGACAATACTTCATGGCACTATTCAAGAGTCTCACTGGATCAACACACAATAACAATATAGTACGCAGACATAGGTAAACTTTGATGAACTCTCTGGTTCTATTAATGATTTGCTGGTGAGCAGAACACATGCATAGCTGGTGCACAAAAATGCTACGAGTATTCTTACGTATGTTTTGCATGGAAAAAAAAATGCCAACGTAATACACTTCTCTGTCAAAATATATGGAAGGTTGGGCCAAAGACCATAACCATTAAAATTTAGCAAAGCTCACCTGATGGCACACACCATGCAAGAGTCACAATTTCACAACGCTTGACTTTGACTGAACCTTTCAACTACAAATTCCACACATTAAGGAAACTGCCCAAATGGCACAAAATCCCATGTTTTAATACACCATCTCCTCCCATCCCCCTTCTATCCCAGATATTGTCACCCACAAAGACTGAAAAGACAACATTTTGCAGGCACAGCATAGGCTGCATCACAAAGACACATCCAAATAAATTTATGAGTGGGGGGGGGGGAACAAAAGCAAAAGGGAAAGAAAACAGAATTACTAGACGTTTCACCATGGCAATGTTCAGCTTTCGAGAATAAGGACAGATTTTCATTTTCACTCAGCCACAAAATTATGTAAAACGCAAACTATTGTTTTCACCCTAACCACAAAGCATGAACTGCAAATCCATCACAAGAAATTATCATTTGCTAAACGGAAGGCCGAAGACCAAAATAAATTGTAAGCAATGGGTTAATTGTACAAAAAAGTGGGAAAACTGATCGAGTCACGATGTGATTAACACTACATTCACAAAAAACTGTCAAGAGTTCAAAAGATTTTTCCAAAAGAATGAAAAGTTTTACATAATGTCTTTCTTAACTCTTTATCTCCGAGGGGGGTAAACCCACTACGGCGCGGCCCATCTTTGGTGATAAATCTAAAAATGACAAAAACGTCATTAAATGGGTCATTAAATCGAAACTACCAAACCTATTTTGATAGTTCTTCATCTAAAGAATGAACTTCCGGTATAAGAGACCTGTTTTCGGCCATTACCGAAAAATGATTTGGTGTCAAAGTCGTCGTAAAGGAATGTGCCCAACACAGCGGCTCACCAGCACAAGGGTTCGAACCGCAAGCCGCTGGGAGCAGCTTGCCGGAAATAAAGAGTTAAACAATAAAAGCTTTTTTCAAATCTGAGCCAAGATGTGTAGAGCCCACTGTTGTATCAGTTGTCTCCAAAGGTACAGTACACATTTTTGTTTCTACGGATTAAAAATGTTCAAGGCTTTTCAGAAATCTGCTTGTCTCTATGAAAATCTAAATTCAAGTGCTCTTTTCAATGAAAGGCTTTAAATGTCAAACAAGGTAAAGGTCCTATCAACATTATTTCTGATACGGAGTCGGAAACAGTTGTCATGTAAAAAGGCAAATGAAATCACCAATTAACAGATATATTGACACAAGAAATAAATAAATGAAGTGTTCTTTAAGTCTCATCAGATAAAATATAAAGTGTTTTACAAGTTTTATCACAGTATACCATGCACAAGCCCAGATTTACTGTGGTGCACACACTGCTCTGTAACTCGCGACCCCAGTGCTTTCTGGTCCTAACTCCATTTTTAATAACAGTGAAAACAGTTCATAACAAAGAGTGAGCTTGAGAAGATGTCACATTTTGACTGGTTTAAAAAAAATGGAAATGCGACAACAAGAAAGCACTGAGGTCGCGAACTGTTTAATAACAAGAGCGGAAAAAATGTTCTGTCGAAGAAAAGAACTGGATGACATCAAACAGTGTTAACCTTTTGGGTGCTGGTCATGAACACTGGTCGCAACAGCCCGAACTTCCATCAAGCGCTGATCGCGATCGTCGAAGTATACAAAGAGTGTGTGTGTGTGTGTGTGTGCACCTGTGTGTGTGTGTATGTGTCTGTGTGTGAGTGTGTGAGTGTGTGTGTGTGTGTGTGTGTGTGTGTGTGTGTGTGTGTGTGTGCTTGCAATTTTTTTGTGGGAAAGGTAGAGACAAACAGACAGAGAGAAAGGAAAGGGAGAGGGAGAGAGACAGAGAGAAATGATCACTATTAAAACCGTATGGTGCTTGTATTCTTTGTATTATTGTAAAGACCATTGAGCCCTTTCTTAGTGGAAATACGCAATATGAGATAATAATAAATTTCGTGTAAATGTGTTTCATGCCATCCTCAAAACTGTTGCTTATCTACAAATCTACAAAGGACAACATAACTTAAAGCTGTAGTGACCCATCTTATATTTCCCCATCGTTGAACGTCCAGAGCAGACAAAACAAAACTAACAGGGGCATTAGTGACTATGAATTATGACAATAGACACCTTTCTCACATGGTGTGTAGACAAAATGACCACGTCATAGGCCAAGAACCAGACAATATTTGACAGCCAACAAAACTCCATGGAGAACTAATCTGGAAAAACCTCTGTAAAAAAAACACTTGGACTCTACAAGCACTCGGCTACAACATACATGTAACAACATCCCCAACTCCCAGCAAAGCTTCCCTCAAATAGCAACGGTGCAATAGATAAGTTGTCAGGTCTACCCAAGGAATGCTATACTGAAATCTCTCAGCTTCAACACGTGCAAAGTCTGGTTTGAAGAGGGGATCTTATACTGAGGGTGTGCTGCAATTCTCTACATAAATTTTGGGTTAAAGTAAAGTATAACCTCCCCCACGTTCGTGCACATTGTGACAATCACAGCCTGCTGTTTCCTGTTCCAGCAAGACATAAGAACAACCCAAACGTGACACCCCCCCCACCCCACCCCCATGATGACCCAAAACAGTGCACACAAGGTCAAGCAGTAACAAAAGGGAAGTCTACACTCCACTTTTGTTTGTTTTAGTAGAGGTTTTACAGCGCTCGCAGCTGCATAAGGTCATATGAGCCCTATCACTTCACTTTTACCAAAATGTTGCAGTCAAGCAGTGTCACAGCACTCCAGCCAACCCGATGCCCTTTGAGAAAATCCTCGAACACGTGCACTGAAAATGTTGTCCCTCAGGTGAGAGTCCTCTGAATGACGTTGAACGGGGCCACGGGGCAGGTGGCCTCCAGCATGTTGCCCGTCATGTGACAGTTGCTGGCATCCTCGGGTTGACCTAGAGACTCCAGCACTGTGCCCAGCATGAACCTGAAAGGTTTTAAAAAATTTTAGTAGGAGTTTTACTGGGGTTTTTTAGTAGAGGTTTTATGGCGCTCGCAATTGTTTAAGCTCATATGAGCGCCAGAAGATTAAAGGTGTTACAAGAGAGTAACAAATATAAAAAAGAAGAAGGGGAGATAAGGACGATAGATGTTTGATAGGAAAGAAGGGGAGATAAGGACGATAGATGTTTGATAGGAAAGAAGGGGAGATAAGGACGATAGATGTTTGATAGGAAAGAAGAAGCAAACCACACCAAAGCACCAACCAACCACCCATGAGAGAGTGGGGAGGGGGGGGGGGAACAGATCGGGGATTAGTAATATATATGATCAAAAGGATCGACTGGGGATAGGGGGTTCGAAAAATATATGAACTGGGGACAGGAGGTTAGAATCATAGAGATGATAAAAAGGAATAGACTGGGGAAGGACTGTACCGGGAATGGGGGGGTTGGAATCATGTATGATCAAGAGAAACTAACCGGGGATGAGGGTTGGAATCATATATGAACAAGAGGAATGGACCGGGAGTGGAGGGGTTGGAATCAATCATCACCAAGAGAATTAGGAGTTCTTTTCTTAGGTCTATCACTAACTGTAATGTCTGTATGAATGGGGTCAAGAGAACTGAATCAGAGTGGGTGTTTTATTTAGTAGAATTACTCCTAAAAAAAAAACCATTGAGACACCTAGATGTTACAAGTTGGTAACTATTTCTAAAGAGCACTATATCAAGTGTAAAGAAAGTAGAAGCAAAGATAGTACTATGTACTAAAAGAACTTTTAGTTAACTAACGAAACAAAACATTTTTATCACAGCCAGAAACAACATTTATAAATTTGTGTTTGAATTTTCGAGGACACCTTTTTAGAGAGTGAACCATCTTGTAATGCATTTTCTTATGTACTACCACGCCACGGAAAACTCCCACATCTAAGAGGGCCACCTTCATTTTGGCAAGTCAGGAAAAGATCGCATTTCCTAATACAGTCAGGAGATAGTGATCGTTTTGTAACTCACCACAAAACTTTCAACTTGATTTGAATGCTTCCAGATTTAAAATTACCCCTCAGAAATTTTTCTTTCCATTTTTTCCAAAATTGATAAAACAAACAAAAAATCCAACACAATTTCCCAAACAGTTCTGTCCCTAAATACAGAAATCCCCACTATCTTCACAAGGTTTCGACGTACAGTTTTCATTTCACATGTGGCTAAGACAGATGTATTGGCTGTAACTCACCATGCTTTATGGAAGCAAGGGTCAAGATTGACAGCGTCGCGCAAGATCTTCTCAGCAAGTCGATTGTCGTTCATTTTGTGAAGAACAATACCCTGAAGATATATCAGTTGTTTAATAATAATAATAATAAATGACATTTATATAGCGCTCAACCCCGAATAATGTTTCCATCAACCATGACCGAGCAAACAGAATTACCACAATTTTTTAATAAAAAGAATGTTAAAAACCAAATGTTTCTTATGTTGTGAAAATTAACTTATCATTTAACTCTGAATTTACAATAGAGAAAAATTGAAAAACTGATGCTCTTCTAGCATAAATGAACAGTAAGGCCTGACGTATATTACTTTGAAAGCACTCACTAAATAAGGCAAGCTTTTACTACATTGCAACCTTTTACCAAAACATAATGAATTATTTGCTACACCAGAAATACAAGTAAGCAAAAAAACAGTACAAGCCTGAAAAATGTTTTTCAAAATTCTGATTCACACCACCTTTAACATTCCAGATAATACGAGCAAAGCACCAACACTGACTGATTTCCTATATAAAACATTCATCTAACTGACCGAACAGACTGAAAGGCCTTCCTTGATGCAGAATACTGGTAACTTAACTCACCAAGTGATACAGTGACTTGGTATGAGCAGGGTTAACAGAAATGGCATTTTCATAGCAGACTCTGGCATCGTTGAGACAACCTCGGTGCTCCAGAACAAGTCCTCTCTGCACATTGCAACAAATTGAAGAAATGGATGCTTAGAAAAGGCCACATCACAAGGCAGGCATGGTTATAACAATTCAAAATGTGCAATTTAAGAACAAGCCCTCTCAAAACAAATCAAATAGCATGGAAAAAATTTCTTATTTCAGCATTACTCTGTAAACTAAAGGTCTATTCTCGTGCTTGCTTGGATAACTATAACAACCCGGAAAAGCTTCAAAATAAAAAAAATGTCCGTACACTAGAGTAACGCATTCTTAATAATAAACAAATATCAAGGATATCTTGTCGGTTTGTTAGTGTTTGAGCGCTTAATCAGTTGCTTGCATTGTATGCTTCCCGGGAAGCTGAGAATGTTTCGGAGTGTTCTATGGTCTGCTGGGGTAATAATATAGTGTAAAGCGCATAGAGCTTGCTGTTGAGCAGGGATATGCGCTATACAAAAGCTATTTATTATTATTATTATAATTCAATTGCTTAAACCACAAGCGAAATGGCTCCCAGATTCCTGCCATGTCGATATTATTGACCAACATTTCAAAGATTGGTTGAACGTAAGTGAGCATCATGAGTCAGGATGAGTCAAAATCATTCATATCTTTACATTCTTTATTATGCTACTTTAACTACTTAAAAATCATATATCACACGTACTTGTAACTGAATTTGTCTTGAAAAATAATTACCTAACACAATTACACAAGCCTAGTCTTCATTATTGGTATGGTCATGTAACAAGAACGTGTGGCCTATCCAAGACCATTATTCAGGGAACTGTATAGGGGAGGAGAAAGAGAGGAAGGCAAAGAAAGAGGTGGACCGAAAACATTGCGGAATGGACAGGGAAATCCTTCGCCTAAACTCTGGCGCTCGCAAAAAAAACCCAGGAAAAGTGGAGACATCCGACCAAGCTCTCTATCACACAGCGCCCGTACGATCCTCGTGGGTTATGGGATCAGTAAGCAGTAAGTCTTTATTTAATTTTATTCACACCTGAATTTCTATTTTGAACACATTTTTCTTCTGAAACCAGGCGAAACAAATTTTTCATCTTACAAATAAGCGAACACTTATGAGAGGTAAATCCTTTACATTTCCATTTTAAACAAAGCTGGTACATACCATAAAGAAAACATAGACAGAGTGTGGAAACAACTGGAATGTCTCTTGCACACAGCTCTGGGCTTCATTCACTTGATTCAGACTGAGGTATAGCTCCGCTGTGGATGCACAAACCAAAAGCTACTGACTGCATAGACTTTTTGCCACTGAAACTTTTTTATTTCTTTCTATTTACCACAGAAACGAGAACACTGGGTTCATGCTGTTGATGTGTTGCTATCGTTGATCAAGCACTGCAAGGATTTTCACCTTATGAATCAATACTAAACAAAAATGTACACAAATCTATCTCCAGAGAGACTATAGCAACATAATGGAAACAAAAATTTTACTTTGGTTCAATAACACTGTATATACAAATTTTGTGCTTTGTATTTGATTGACATCCTTCTCAGATCAACAACTGAGGCATATTTCACTGCACAGTGATGGCATTGAAATTATTTTTAGTCAAAAGACTGGAAGCACAAAGTTCACAAACAGAACCTCAAATAACCAAAACGGATGAACGCTACGTCTTCCAGTACAGATACAATATATTTCAATATTCATTTCTATTTTAATTCTAACTTGACAACATTAAGCTCATTCAATGTATGAAAGTACAAACAGGATAAAAAAGTTCCACAACTTTAACAGTTACAGCAGGATAGTTTATCCTTTATCCTGAAAAGATTTTGAAAGGAAGAAAACATCAAAACAGAGCTGTCCCTTGACCTGCAGTTACCTCATTTTAAAAAAAAAAAGAGGTACAGACATTTTCAGAAATTTTAGAACACATATTTTAATCAAACATTTACACAGAAGATTCGTACTTACCCAGGTTAAGCCAGATCTGTGCCTGTATGACCCACGACCTCTGAGGCCCGGCCCGGGGCTGGAAGCTGCTGTTCATGGAGGAGGCCAGGTCAGACAGAGCTTTCTCCACACGTGAGGCTGCCACAGACTCGGCCCGGATAGACCCTGCTCACACAGACAAACACAGTCAGAGAACATGCAGACAACAGTAGGTGAACACACAGACTACACAGTTTTTTAGTTTTAGTAGAGGTTTTACGGCGCTCGCAACTGCATAAGGTCATATGAGTGCTAGAAGATTAGAGGTGTTACAAGAGAGTGAAAAACATAAAAAAGAAGAAGGGGAGAAAAGGACGATAGATGTTCGATAGTAAAAAAGTAGCAAACCACACCAGAGCACCTGCCAACCTCCAACAAAAAAAACCACAGTAAGAGAACATGCAGACAACAGTTGGTGAACACACTGACAACACAGTCAGTGAACACACAGACAACACAGTCAGTGAACACATAGACAACACAGTCACACAGACATTACAGTTACTGATCGCACCCAAGAACAGAAGAACTCTGATATTACTATCTCTAATATTACCAAAATATTATGCCCTAGGCTATTGTACTATTTTTCTTGCCCAGGATTTTTGGTTTTTGTAAAAGTCTCACAGCACTTGCAACACAATAAGGTCATGTAAGTGCCAAAGATTAAAGGTGTTGCAAGAGAGTAACAAACCCAAAAAAAGAAGGAGGGGAGATAAAGACGATAGACGTTTGACAGGGAAAGAAGAAGCAAACCACATCAGAGCACCCACCAACCACCTACCTTGTGATTTTTAACAACCTAACAAAGTACAAAACGATTAATTGGGATGCATTCTCACTATGGTATGATAAGCTAGCACATTTGCTATATACTATAAAGCATTGAAATAATTTTATATAAAATTGATTTGCAACAACAGAAAACAGTTATTTTTAAAAGTATTAAATAAACTTCCAAATACCCCTTGCTGTCAGGAACTATTTTCAGTAAATTATTGGAACTTGAGTTTGAGTAAAAAAGAAGCATATGAACACAATAGCAGTCATTTTGTGCAAGGAAAAACTAAAAAAACAAAAACAACAGACAGAAAGAAAAGAAGCAGTGCAACCTCCAATCATCCATACAAAAACAAACCAAACTAGTTCATAAGAACCAAATTCAACAGGTAAACTCCAGATCATACCAGAGCCCCTTTCGCTGAATTCATGCAGAGTCATCTGTGCCAAGCTCCTTTTATCCCATGTACATCTGTCTCTGGCCCGGGACTTGCTGTCGGAGCAGCTGAAAACATTTGGAGAAGTTTTTATGAATAATGAGACCCACATCAACACAATAACTGTCATTTTTGGGGTTTAGTAAGAGTTTTACGGCACTTGCAACACAATAAGTTTTGTGAAACATCAGATTATAAACTTATCTTGACCTTCCCACAATATTGAGTTTCTGTGCAATATGACAGAGCAAAAATTTAACTTATGCCTGAGAAAGTTTTTCCTTTTTTGGAAGGAATCCTCAGAAGAAATCTGAGATTCAGAAAGAAGCTGTACTATATGCATTCCTGTACTAAAGAAAGTGGAGAAAAGGTTTGTTACAAACAGACAGAGAGGAACACATCTCAGAGATCAGTTGCAGCTTCCGACCAAGGGGCAGGCCTAAAGTCACACTTTGCCAGGAGCACAATACAACTAGTTACGCTTTTAGGATGGAAAGGAAAAGCTGGAGAATGTCAAATGAAGCAAGGGAGTGAAGGAGAGTATTAGAAATCTTAAGACAGGAAATTTAAAACAAGAATCAAAGGAAATAATAATAATAAATAATAATAATAATTGCATTTATATAGCGTATATCCATGCTCAAGAGCATGCTCTATGCGCTTTTTAACTATTATTACCCCAGCAGACCCTCTGAGAACACTAAGAAACATTCTCAGCTTCCGTGGAAGCATACAGTGCAAGCTGCGGATTTCACGTGCTCAAACACAATCAAACTGACAAGATCTTTCACTGTCTATAGCCGGGTACCCATTTCCACCTGGGTGAAGTGAGGAAAATTTGTGCAAAGTGCCTTTCCCAAGGACACAACGTCGGGCCCCTGACGGGATTCGAACCCACGACCTTACGATTGCAAGTCCGAGAGCCTAACCACTAGGCCACCGACGCCGACTCGACACGTTGTACCTGTTTTTCACCTGTTTGTGTTCTGCAACAATTTAAATCATTTAAATGACCAGCCACTCTACAGAAAGACAGAGATACTCAATAGAATGAACAAAACAAGACTTCTCAATGAAGTTTTCAAACACACTTTTCATGCATGCAATATTGAACCGTCAACCCTCTAGTCAAAAGGAAAGGTAGTTGGTCTTTTCAGTTACAGGTGACAGAAATTCACCATGATTATTGCCTAATTTCACAACCAACAGAAAAAGACGATACACTTGAATCTGCGCTTCGGAAACAGAAAAGAAAAAAAGGTTCAGTCCTGTTGTTTCTGTCTCCTACTCTGGCTAAACACAGCACGGTCACCAACATCTTTTTTTTAATATCTGACCCGTCCTCAAGCCTCCCTTCCCCCTCCCCCCAAAATTTTTACAAGCGCTAAAAACTATATAATAATAGATAATAGATAGCAATTGTATAGCGCAAATCCCTGCTCAACAGCAAGCTCTATGCGCTTCACAATCCATACTATTACCCCAGCAGACCTGAGAGCATTCTGAAACAAACTCAACTTCCTGGGAAGCATACAGCGCAAGCAGCCATTTATAGGCACTAAAACACTAACATACTGACAAGATCTTTCGCTGTCTATATAAGTGACTCACTCGTCAGCAACGTCCATCTCATGGAGATCCTTCCACAGCTTCAGCATTTTCTGGTAGGTGGCTAGAGCCTCCTCAGGACCTAGCACTATCTTCTGCAGCTTCGCTTTGGTCATCAGTAAACTAGCAGCAGAGACAAGGCAAAAATATATTTAAAAGGAAAATGAATTACTAAAAGATTGAAAAGAAAGAATAAATTAGGGTGAACAAGAAGGGAAATCAGTGAATAAAGAGAACAAACAAAAATTGAATTAAAATAATTTTTTTTGATTGACTAGCAAGGAAATGTTCAAAAAAATATGAGACATAATTCAAACAATGCAGACCAACTTTATTTCCTTATTCTCTTACTCATAATTTCATTAATACTAAAAACCACTTCAGTTCAAAGCATTAAATAAAAAAGTTTTAAAAAACTAGCCTCAGGAGACATGCAGTCAAACCTGGTTATACCGTTTCTCCCTTGCCCCACAGACCCCCAAGTTTTTGCCAATGTACAAAAAGGAATGCCTTTGAGCATATGGTTTGCCCCTTTAAACTGATGTCCGCCAACTGTCTGAGCTGTGTAGTCCTTATAAAACGTAAAATGTAAATTCATCTCGCAACACCATCAGTTAACTCAAACTGGCCGCAAGAGGTACGCACTACACATGGCACCCGCTCAGCAGCTGAACAGAGACAATCTCCTTTGCTCCTACCCATGACTCTGTGAACTTGCTTTTGTCGTCAGTTTGCTCCTTTATCGCCCATCCCACATCTCTCAACCCTTGTCTTGTAGGTTCAAGCAGCATTTATGCGTCGAAAAGCAGTCTCTGATCCAGCAGTACTTTGATCTCTCGCTCTCTCTTTCTCTCCGTCTCTCTCTCTCTCTCTCTCTCTCTCTCTCTCTCTCTCTCTCTCTCTCACTCTCTCGCTGTGTCTCTGTCTGTGTCTGTCTCTGTCTTTGTCTCTGTCTGTC
>NW_004798039.1:87158-103482 GCF_000002075.1 Aplysia californica | reverse complement strand
CTCTCTCCCTCTCTCTCTCTCTCTCTCTCTCTCTCTCTCTCTCTCTCTCTCTCTCTCTCTCTCTCTCTCTCTCTCTCCAGCCCCTCTCTCTCTCTCCCCCCCTCTCCCTCTTTCCACACACACACATCCATACACCCTTACATACACACCATTTCTACCTCAAGTTATCTGGGTACTCTTCCAAGGCAGCTCGAATCAAGGTCATGGCCTCCTCGTGTTGTTTGCGAGCCGACAACAGCAGGGTCATCAAGTGAAGCGAGTGAATGAAGTCACTCCTGAGCTTCAGCGAGAGCTTGGTGTATGTGACTGCCTCGCTGATCTACGAGACAAAATACCCACAGCCAAAAGATTTCCATTAAGATTTCAAAGAAGCTGGATAAATTTAAACTTTTCAAAAAGATTTCCATTAAGGTTTCAAAGAAGGTGCGTAAATTTAAACTTTTTAAAAAGCAAGAGTCTATCAGCATCAGAGGCCCTCTGTACAAAGTCAGTCCCTGGTTCCAAGGTACATCTTATGATGTGTCAGATCTACAAACAAAAAAATTAATCATATGAATTTGATTTAACATGAAATGTGACTTAGCAACTTTGTGAACAGCAAGGCCTCAATATATTTTATCTGTTGGCAAACTGGGAAGAAAGTAGGGTACATGGACCATAAAACTCCGGTACTTTTTGTACTGTATTGAAGACAACCTTGCGTTAAAACTATATAATTCAGCCCTTCATCTTGATCAATTGAGACTGGAGTGTCTGGATCAAATGTCCCTTTGATGCAGGATCAATCACCTTGACTATACTATGGATCCCTCTTGGAATTGAGCACAACATACACACCTTCCTGAGATTTGCAAACTGTAAAGCCAAATGGAATGCAGCTAAGTAGTCATTGGGATCCAACCTGTGTGCTCTGAAATCAATTCAAACAAAAACAGGTCTGTATTAGTTTGTAAACATATTAAGTTTAGTTGCAGTAAGATTTTTACGGCACTTGCAATTTAATAAGGTTATATAAGTGCCAAAGATTAGTGTTCTAAAAGAATAACAAACAAAAAAAAAAGAAAAAGAGATAAGGGAGATAGATGTGTGATAGGAAAGAAGAAGCAACCACATCAGAGCACCTTCCAACCACCCACAAACATTTTTAATGACAAAAAAATGTCTCTCACTTTAAATCTAGTTTTGTCCCACATGTTGCCCAAAAGAAGACAGGTGCTTCCATCCATTCAACTTCTTTTTCTGCTACGAAGGGCACAGAGTTTTTGGTCTCCAGTGGCATGACATTGGTCGGAGAAGTGCCAGCCTAGGGGGGACTGGATGAACACTGAACAACAACAAAGACAACAACTTTGCACAACTCACTCTTTAAAAGCCTTCAGAGCTCTCTCGTTGAGCTCCTCTCTGTCTTGCAGCAGCTTGGAGTCCTTGGCCACCAGGCACAGACCGGTCCCCAGGGCCATGTGAGCCCTGGACAGATGGTGCTGAGACCCCGTGCACTCCACGGCCCGCTCCGACCACTCCAACCCCTGCTGGTAGATCTGGAGGTGCTCGTAACACAACTGCGCAGCTTGCAGGCACACGCAGGTGTCGTGCGGAGCCAGGCGGTGGCACTCGGCGAGCACCAGCAGGGCATGAGCATGCTGAGGAATAATGTAAAGAGTTAACCCTATCTGTACGCCCTGGGGTCACTTTGTAACCCCGGGGTTGTATTCTTTACATTTTAGAATACTTCTTGTACAAAGATCTCTTTAAAACTTTCAGTATTTTTCAAAAAATCATTTTGACAGACTGCTATGCAAAGCGTACGGATCGGATTAACGAGTAAAGTTCCTCTTTGGAAAATGGTGGCACAGAGTTCTCCACGTCATATGGATATGATAGTAAAACATGACGTCGGATAGGGTTAAAGAACTCATTGCACCTCAATCATTTTCAGATGCATCTCAGATCAGCAAAAAAACAAATAATAATAAATAATAGATAGCATTGGTATAGCCATACAAAGGACCGAAATCACGATAAAAGAGAAATATATTTCAGAGACAAACATTATAAGAAATAAAACATAATAAAATACCTATTGTATCAAATCCTGTAGTCTTGTTGATTGTCTTATAGTTTTATTATACGAGGCAAAACAAAATTCCAGCTGCAAGAAGGAAATTTATGATGGTATGCAACACTGCGTCTATTACTCGCCAATAGTTACAAAAAAACATTACTCTTTATAATTCAAAATTGAAAACCAGTTGGCCTAAAGAGATATTGTCAGGGAGTCTCAAACACTTACCTTGTGGGAAGAAATTAGTGAGTTGGCATATTGGTACCATATGTGAAATTCCTCAAAGGAAAATCTCATGGCTTTTTCAAAGGACTGGAAAAGAAAGAAAGAGGTGAGGGAAGGCTATTATCAAGACAGGTGAGATTTGAAAATGTCAAAGTAAAATAAATAATAGATTAGTAAGTCCAGCCCACAGACTGGAGTGGGAACAAGTCGAAACAGATAGCGATATTTGGTCGCTTTTAAGCACAAAACCAGTAAAAAATGGTATCTTATTAAATTTTGTTTCGTTTCTGATTTCAAGGAAATTGGCCTACATTTCACAGTTCAAGCAGTACAAGGATTCAGCAGACTCTGTTCATATTCAAAATCAGTTTTACAAATCCAGGAAGCTCAATAGGCTCTATAACATCATCACTTTGACACTACTCAAAGTCTAAAGTAATCTGTGATGTTATCTGTCATTGAATGTGGTCCAGGAATTTACTATGGCTCTATGGCGCAAAGAAATATCTCATCAAGCTTCAAAAGCAGAGTTGATTAATTTCAATCTCGTTTGACAGTGGAGTAAGCTCCCAGACTTGCCATAAGTCTGGAGGCGAGTGAAACTGAGATAGCATGAATAGCAAATTGTTGTTGTTTTCAAATCGCTTTAGCTGCGAGCATTTCGCTCTTGGCAGCGCAATGCCTCCCTGGCATGAATAGCATGAAAGTTAATGAGTCAACCATAAGAACCTCAAGAATGGATTTTTATCAAGACCAAATGAATCAACCAGACTTCTGATTGCCACAATTACTGAAGGATATGAGAATACCATACCTTTGAAAGCTTCTACACCACATTTCCCCTCACTAATAAGTCTGCTAGTGAGCGACTAATCTAAAGAGTCCAGCATACCTCTGTGAGCCTAAGGAACTGAGCTCGCCTCACTAGGGTTAAGGCTAACAAGTCGTAGATTGCTGTCACGCTGGTCAGTGTCATCTCATGCGTCTCCTTATTCCTCTCCAACACTGCTTCTCTCGTGCCCTAAAATCAAATGCATACAAATACAAAATATTCCTCGCTTAACTTACAGCTGTATATTATTATTTCACCAAAAGTTGAGGAGATATATTTTATTGACTACGTGTTTTAAAAAACCCCCAACAATGCACAATGTCAGGACCCAGACTTTCAAACAATGGTCGCAGAGGAGTTATCATACGTAATCAGAGAAATAAATCCCTAAAGCTTTGTAGCAGGAGACAACCTAATGTGACAACTGTTTTATTTTAAGTTTCCAAGAATACTGGCTCAAAAACCTGGGAAAATAACCATTCGGACTTCAATCTCTACCCAAACATTAAAAACAAACAAGGACATGTTCAACTATATTCCAAGCCTAAGAGGACAAATAAAAATACAGCTACACCATTGCAGACAGAAGTTTTTGTAAGGAATTTGGTAATTTCTTTTTTTTTTAATCCGCGGCTATGAATAAAATTTCCAAATCTTCAGTGTCCACGGGAAGCAAGTTCTATCCTTAGGATAGGCATTTTACCCCCAGTTTCTTCAGTTCACACAGCTGCAGAAGAGCACTTATGGCATTGACAGGTACAGAATATATAAATATCAGCAGTAAGTAACTAACAGTCTGTAACACTATACAGCCACTGTGTGACTGAAATGGTAAATGTTAGAATCGGAAAGAACTGGATTATGATGGTGATTCAGCGGTTATTCTGAAGTCTAGTGCACCTTCTATCAAAATGAGTTATGGCCAAAATTATATGCATATGTTGCACACTGAACATTTTTTAAATAATACAATAACCAGTCAAATTACAACATGCATTCATTTCCTTACCACAGCTTCAGCAATAAGCAACAAAAGTAGAACCTCCTCATCAAGAGTCTGAGGAACAAAGAGTCTGAAAAGGAGAGTTTAGTTTACTTTAGTTTGGAGCATACTGACATGATAATAGCCATATGCAGTAGGAAAAAGCAAAACAGACTGACAAAACAACTGATGGAAAGAAACGAAGTTGGGACCTACCAGTGGAGCCCTCCACCACCCACTATGAAGACAGAGAATGGTAAAACAAATAAACATCGAGTATTCTCAAACGCGGAGGAAAATTTTTTAAAGAATTCATTCTATCAAGTAATACAGAAAATCAAATGAAATCTTAAAGCATCAATTCAGTGAATTAAAACATCATATTTTGTTTGTTTTAGTAGATGTTTTATGGTGCTCGCAACTGCATAGGGTCATATGAGCGCCAGGAGATTAGAGGTGTTACAAGAGAGTAACAAACATAAAAAAGAAGAAGGGGAGATATGGATGACAGATGTTTCATAGGAAAGAAGAAGCAAACCACACCAGAGCACCCGCCAACTACCCACAAATAATCATATATCTAAGAAAACAAAACCAACGCTTTGATCCAGAACATTTCCATGCCATCTTTTGCATTATTATGTAATCAATGTCTGCTACGTGACTAACCTGTTTCCATATCAAATCATACTAATAACTGTCAGAATATCTCAAAAGGCAGTCATAATAATTATAATACATCTTAAATGGCCTATCAAATAGAGAAACTTTTCTCCCTGTGGGAGTCTCATTAAATAAAATCTAAATATTGAACTTGGGTGATATATAACAGAAAGCTTCTTATTCAAATGTAAATACTTTTTCACTTTTTCACATAACAATTACAACAGGATTCCCTTTATGACATGAAAGTGTAAGATAAACCTGCAAACTCGATAAGTCTTAAACACAGTGGCATCTGCTTACCCCTAATATAATTAATCCAAAAAGCCGTAAACAGTAAAAAAAAAAACAAGAATCGCTGATTTTCATTTTCGCTATTTGAGCTCTCTCTCTACACTGAAAACACAGCTACACTGAAGAAAATCCAGCTGTCTCACAGATTTCAGTTTAAGCAGAACCACAATACTTTCTAGACTAATGAATATCAATGCCCCCTGTTCAAAATCTCAATAAATAAGACAGTAAAAGGAGTAAAATATTGAAAAAATATAGTGCAAAAATGACATCTCACTGTCATCACAAAGCTCTCTTTTAATCTAAATGTTATGGAAAAAAAATTTGAGTTTGATCAAAAAAGAAACACATGACAAAATATGGTCATTTAGTGCAAGGAAAAGATAAGACAGACAATGGGGAGGGAAAAAGAGAAACTATGCTAGAATATAAAATACAATGTAAGCATATGGACATTACCAAGATGAA
Source organism: Aplysia californica (assembly GCF_000002075.1). Taxonomy (NCBI): domain Eukaryota; kingdom Metazoa; phylum Mollusca; class Gastropoda; order Aplysiida; family Aplysiidae; genus Aplysia; species Aplysia californica. Next base: position 97,956 of record NW_004798039.1, on the reverse strand, counting down.
TAAGATGAATCGTTAAAATTTGGATAGCATGCAAGTTATCGCAAAGATTGAAGCCCATTAGTAGCAAATGGGTGTTCCTTCACCAGATGTGACAGTGAAAACAAGGAAAAACAAGGTGCAGGGATTAAGGAAGGACCGAGGGGAGGGGGGGGGGGGGGGACAGGGAATAAAAAGAGAGGGCGATAAAGAATGAGAGAGAGAGAGAGAGAGAGAGAGAGAGAGAGAGAGAGAGAGAGAGAGAGCGAAAGAAATAGTGAGAGAGAATGAAAAACAGAAAGAGAGAGACAAAGAGAGAAAGAGAGAGACAAAGAGAGAAAGAAAGAGAGAGAGAGAAAAAGGGATGTTATGAAAATCTCATTATCCCTTTTTTTTAAACTGTGAGTCTTTAAAAAATAACAGGCAGGTCAAATGATTATATATATATTTTTTTTTTAACCCTTTTGCTATGAACTAGGTACAATACGTAAAAGGCCATTAATCTTAATCTCTTCATCAAATTAAATATTAATTTGTCATCTTCATACGTAAAGCTTAAGCAAAACAGACTACAAAGGAGCATCCTTGACCTTCAAAAACTACAAAAACAGATTAACCTTCTTCTCATTATCACCACTAAACAAGCATTTTAGCACTTCATCATAACTGGTAACTGGCAGGAAATCTAGCATATAAAGGAAAGAAGCGATTTCCTAGCTTTGTTAATGAAGCATTTAAAAGGAGTATGGTAAATTCTTGAGTGAACCAGATTTCATAAGCAACTTTAAAAAAAAAAAAATCAAAGATTACTAAGGTATTAAAAATAGACTATGCAGAACTTCAAAGCAAAAGCTTATATATATATAGCTGGTTACAAATATGTCTATTTTTTTGCCAAAAAAAAAATAGCATAGAAAGCATAGTAAAAGAGAAGTCTAATGTTATTAATTTGTTATTCCCCAATTATTGCATAGAAATCTTTATATTCAATCGAAATGACACCTTGAGTTTTCATTCTTTTATAAACTGACTTCAATTCAAGAAACTTTGAAAAAATGAATGCCTTAAAAAAAAAAAAAGAAGAAAAGTGCTTGCATCCAAAACGATAAGAATTGACAAAATTTCTGCAAATCTTTAGTGAGAAAATCCAAAGTAATGATGGTACTATGAAACACCTGCTGCTCAGATGACGACGCCAGCTTCCTGAGGCCCTAGGATTGAAGGAGACACAAGTAAAAGGGTAAGCTTTTTCTTCCTCTTCTTCTTCATTCTCCCTCTCGCTCCCAGGGATAGAGAGTTGCAGGTCCTTCCACCCACTGAACACTCAATATACAAGTAGCCTTCTCATTGGTTGTTGGCCATGATTTTCATCACAACAGACCTCCGGTTGTCACCCAGAAAATCCAACATGTTTGATAGAAAAGGAGTTTGTCAAATTGTGCCAATATGGCAGCTTTTTTCCTTCAAAGACGTCAAACCATATCAAAGAGGACTTTGAAAAAACTTTCTAAAGTCAGCACAGGAATTACAAATATGGCCTATTTCTCTGCTAGAATGCCTTTACTGCAGACATTTTTTAGTTCCTAAGGAAACCCATCTATTTTAAGCAACCAAGGTAAATTTAGCTTTGGGAAGGCAGTTATCTCAACTTTATCTACAGCAACCAACCTAAACACATCAAGTAAATTTTTAATTTTCCACTGCCGAAGTGGTAAGCCGCAAACTTGAACATGGTTCACATCTGTCTGAACAATGACAGGAGTAAGCGACAACAACAATCCGTGTTAGCAATTCTCGAACAAAACGAAAGGAAATGAGGTGAGGACAATAATAAAAACGATGTCTTAGAATAGAAACGAGGAACTTTAAATATACAGAAGCTTGCAATAAAGATGAACAAAATGTTACTCAAGAGATGATTAAGGTTAAAATAAAGAGCTTTTTCGGCCTTCACAACAAATTAAACCTGAAAAACGGTTACACTGAAATCTTTTTTGCTCCAATTCGAAAAATCAATAGACAGCTTACTTGTCTGACGAACGCACGAATGGTTTTGGTCCCTTTGCGTTCTGGTTCTTGGCCAGCAGATCTATCGGTTTGTAGGAATTCATGCTGCACGAGCGCAGGAGCAGCTGAGCCAGCTCCAGGGCAAGGTGCTGAAAAAAAAGGGCAATGAGCGAACAACACGATTAGGAAAAATGCATTCCACTTTGAATTTTACTCTTTATAGTATTTTCTAAACAGTTTTCAAAAAGCGAGTACATTAAACTAAGAAATGACTCAATTCTACACAATTCTCCTTGTATTAATCTTTTCTTACATTTTATCACTCATTTGCCTTGCACAATGGCATGTTCATGCTGGAACACATGCACTTTTCAAAAGTAGAGGGGAGAAACTATACAGTCGAACCTGTGTAAGACGGAATCGCAAGGGAGCGGGAAAAAAATTCCGTCTTAGACAGGGGAATTTAGGGGGGTGAGGGTGGGGGGTTCAAAGGCCCAGCCGGTGGGATCAAGGATCGCTTGTCCGATTCGCAAGCAGTGGTCAAAACTTCACACCTCTCAGCTGCTATCCTGTCTGATAGTGACATGCGTCAGTCTTACGCATCCAATTACCACCAGTGCTTGCCTTTCATAGGACCACTGTTTGACCTATTAAAAACAGAAACGTTAGAACATCTCCTTTGCTTCCCCCCTTAATCCCACCCACAAATTCCACCCCTCACTGCCCTCACTGTAACAACGATTCGAGGAACTCTTTTCTCGGCTGGCTGTACGATCAGGGCGGCAGGCATTGGTCAATCTAATTTCACACCTCTGGCTTCTGGCTACCCAGGAAAGTTTCCGTAGTGGCTGGCTACTCGAGCACTCTCACACTACACTGACCATCTGCAGCGCTCAATGCTCACATGATGGGGTAACATAGGGTAACTTCTACTATACCCCCATTGTACCCCTACTCCCCTTCCTTGGCCAGCGGCATGGCCATGGCGTTAAGCTTAGAGCCGGCGGAATCAAACTTGCGAGTTTTGTTTCAAATCAGGGCTGAGTGGGCAAAGCATTTTCCATCTTAGACAGGTGAAACCCTCGGAAGGGAGCGGATTTTTCTTTCCGTTTCCGTGTTGGACAGGTTTCCGTTTTATACAGGTAATTAAAGAAGAATATATCAAGGGGGGAGCGGGGAGATTCCGTTAAGACAAGTTTCCGTTTTACACAGGTTTCCATTAAGGCAGGTTCGATTGTAGTTATATTTTGGAAAAAAAAAAATTTTTACTATAATTATAAGCCAGATATTCTACAGATCTGACTAGTGACTGAGCCTTAGCTTTAGAAATATGTTTTGTTTTATGAGAAAACAGCGTTTACTGACAGAATACTGATACTCACTGAGGTATTGTAATACATAATTTTCAAACAAACCATCACAATAGAAACGAATCAAGTCGTCTTTTTTCTTAAACATTACACACAAAAAAAGCAATAATTGAATTTCACAAGTCACAGGTGCAGCCCACGCACAACAATAGTAATACCTTTCTTATGTCCTGAGTAAATCTTGATTCAACAGCTCGTAACATTTCCCTGTAACGCTGAATGCTTTTGTCAACATCCCTGAAATAAAAGAAATACACATGTAAAGGTCAACAAATTTTTAACAGGAAACACTCAGTAAGCAGGAACTTTCATCTCAGGTTAAATGACAGCTGGCTCTTAAACCCACATTACAAATCGACTTATGGAATGCATCTCAGACTTGCATAAAGAGGATCCAGGTTTTCTTGAATAAGTTTCTGAGGAAGTTACTGAGGATCAGATGGACAGACAGGGTCACCAATGAGGGAATGTTAGGTAGAACAAGACAGAAGACCGTCAGAGATGAGGTAGGAAAAGGGCGGTGGCGATTGATAGGACATACTCTCAGGAAGTCAAGCAGCTGCATAACAAGGAAAATGTTGGATTGGAACGCACAGGGTAAAAGAACAAGGGGAAGACCATGTGGAACCTGGAGAAGAGTCACAGAAATTGATGTACAAAAAAGTGGCAAGACATGGAATAACATAAAGAGGCCAGCCGAGGATAGGCAAAGGTGGAAAGTATTTGTTTGTGGCCTCTACCCTGACCCAGGGCGAGAAAGGCAATGATGATGATGACAAATTGACTTCTCAGTGTAAGACTCCGCGACATAATATTATTATAACATTATCTACACTTGTAGATAAAGAAAGTCAGTTTAAGTCTTGAATCATTTCCATCTTTCTATACACTTAAGGTGATTAACCCTATCCGTACGTCATGTTTTACTATCATATCCATACGACGTGGGGAACTTTGTGCCACCACTTCTAAAGAGGAAATTTACTTGTTAATCCGCTCCGTACGCTTTGCGTAGCAGTCTGTCACAATGATTGTTTTTAGAAATATTGAAAGTTTCAAAGAGATCATTGAACTAGAAGTATTCTAAAATGTGAAGAATACAACCCCGGCTGTACAAAATGACCCCAAGGAGTACGGATAGGGTTAAAGTAAAGAGGCAGGGATTGGGAATATAAGTCCCTTGCCGACAGTAGGGGGATTGAAGGTTTTGAAAACTGCAGAAGCTCAACAAATTTAAATTAGTCCACAATAACTGTCACTATATGCCTTGAAGCAGATAAAAGAATAAAGTGACACTAAAAAACTAGAAGACCTTCATTTGAAAAATCAAATGTAATGGAAGAAACAGATTTAGACACAGGTCACCTACACTACTGAACTTTCAATGCGCCAATGTATCAGGATATATATTTGTGGGAGCCCAATATCATGCTTGACCCCAACGAGTCATTTTGATAGGGAGAATGAGGATGCATATTTTGCTAGACTGGACCCTCAGTCCATAAATCAACATATAATAAGTATTAACAAATGATGAAACGCCTACACAAGATAAGATAACACATATATACGGTCAGGCATGAATAATTTCAACACTTCTGGGAGTGACAAATGTGTTCGACACATCCATATTTTGGGATAACTGATGAAGAAAAATCAAAGAGACATCAGTTGGGAAATGGCAAAGGAAGTGTCTACGTACTCCCCGATTGGGGTCTACGTAGTCTTGGTGTCTAGGTGGACCCCAAAAATGTTGGATTGTGATTGGCTCGCTGAGCGAGCAGTAGTTTACATTGGTTACAATGCAAGGCTACTGATCATCTCGGGCGGTGTGTCAATCTAGTGTTACTATAATTTATTTATTTTAGCCCAGAGAGAGAGTATTTAATTAATAAACGTATCTAGATCTAGAATCTAAATCAAGACCGAACTGCACACTCTTGGCTGGATGCACGACAAAATCCCTCCCTCCATCCATCCCTCCCTCCCTCCCTCTCTCTCTCTCTCTCTCTCTCTCTCTAGGCTAAAATAAATTAATTATAGTAAGACAAGATAAATCCAATCACTACCCAAGATGATCAGTAAGTAGGCCTAGCAGCCTTGCGTTGTAACCAATGTAAACTACCGCTCGCTCAGCGAGCCAATCACAATCCAACATTTTTGGGGTCCACCTAGACACCATGACTACATAGACCCCAATCGGGGAGTACGTAGACACTTCCAATGGCAAATTGTTTGAGCTAACCGTGATTTCGAGTTTTCTGTGTTCGTGTTATCTGTGCCCAACTGTATAGGAAAAGCATTCTCCTTTGAGGTGGGGTTACACCCACCTGGTAAGGGATAGGGGTTTATTTACATTCACTGTACCATTTTGAACTGTTTCAGGATAGACGTAATTTTAAAAGATATGCCCTGAAGTGCTTGAAAGGATGGGAAAATCAACAGGTCCTTTCATGAACTCTACCTGCTTTTCAGATGCATGAGGGGCACTTGTGACAAAGCCATCTCAACAAGTGAGGTGATGACAAAATTTGAGTCACAGGGCTGACTTTGGCGCTTTTCTCGTTGCTGCAGACAAAGCAAAGCCAGATCTCCTGAAATTTCATAGCAGGTGACGATCTCATCTTCTCGCTCCGCAAGTTTGTATTTGGTCTTTAAGTTTCCCTTTGTCTTGTCCAAGGATTTTCCTGGTAGTGAAAACAAAGAAAATCCAGTCACAACAAGTTACAAAGGGGCATACTAAAATTTAGAGCATAAAAATTCTACTTTAAGAAAATTCTACGACAGTAAATTGAAATGGATCACTTGAATTCTAAATGATACAAGCTGAATACAACTTTAAAGAGTTCTTTGAACTAGATATCAAGAAAACCAGATTTCAAGAAAACTTACCTTTTATAGCATATGATTCAGCCACAATATAGAGGAGTCTGGTATTTCTGAGAGAGCTCCCCTCGCTTTCTCTCAGAGCAACAGCAGCCAAATCTACTTTTTCTAGAGACGCTAATGCAACTTGATAGAAACCTTGACAGAACTGGATCTTTGCCAAAAGCAACGATGCTTGTTCTTGAAACTGAGAAAATAAATATATATTTTAAAAATGCATACTGTACGTCTTGGCATTCATAGATTTTACTGATGATCTTCAAAACCATCTTCCTCACTTACAAAAACAATGTATGTGGTTATCCACTTAAACCAAACACAGTTAATCGAAAAAGCAGCGAAAAACAGAAAGACAGTAAAACCTCAGGTATTTTTTTTCTTTTATTTTGTCAAAATGCTATAGATAAGCCGCAATGCTCCACTTTCCAAACCAAAAAGAATATTCGGGATTATTGTCCACAAAATCATTATTAACAACCCTTCAGTGAAGAAAATCATCAATTCCTATGTGCTACAAGATAGCAAATCAGCAGAAAGGAGACTCAGAAACACAGATGTATTAATTGTGGGCCGAGATAAACATTGCTTGTGTATTGTTTTCCTTTGTTTATCATACACATCAATAGGCCTACACACAGTGTATAGGCCCAGCGAAGCAAGGTCAGCGAATGTACATCTGCCAGCTTTCAATTGGTCATAGCCTATTATCTCGGCGAATATAGTTCACATAGGCACTACTCATGAGCACATGACAACATACGGTGTGTCTCATAACATCATAGGCATTGGGCTTCCTCACTTCTTTAGATGAGCAAAAAACATGGAACAGTGTGCAGTACAGTGTGCTGATCTACTTCTTCATCTGTTTTGTGGGATTGTTCAGCAAATAGAGCAATCCGACAATGTTGAAGAGAAAGCACAATGAATACAGCTTGCAGCCCAAACTGTTGTTATCAAAAGAGGTAGGTGAGAAAAAAATTGTAAACATTGAAATACGCCGAAAACATGGCATTATAAAGTCTACACCGTCGAGAATCATCCAACATGTGACTTTCTTTCAGTAAAAACCATCTGCTTAGAAGATATCAAGGGAGAGATTTATTATAAAAATGTCACCTATGGAAAGTGATATGCCTATAGGGGTGGATGTTCTCTTGACTTTCGCTATTTCCTTGACTTTTGCCATTTCAGCACATAAAACACCCTTTGACAGAAAACTGCTGCAAAGATAATCAATACCTGATATGCCCTCTCCAAATTTTTTTTAAATTTCAAACTAAATAAAAGTCTGTTGAGAGAACTAAGAAATCACCTGTCAACAAAAACAGACTATAGCAGCATTCAAAGCAAAACCATCAAGATGTTAATAATTAAGACATGATCAGACTATTGGAACAAAAATCTAGAAATGAATATCATTTTGAAGCAATTTGTACCCTTGAATTCCCTTGAGAAATTTTGGACAGGCACTCGTAGGCCTCCTGCAGTGACCCTCTAGCCTCGAGAATGTTGTCCTCATTTGTTGGGTCATGACTTTCTATGTATTCTTCCAGTGCCATCTCCCCCTGAAGAAATGTGACTGTAGAGGCTGAAAAAAACCAAGAAATAACTTACACAATCGATGCATTACAAATGTAGACACTCCGAGAAAGAAGAAAGAGGTTTCACTTTTGCCGAGACATGAACTGAGCAACTGAAGAGAAAATGTACATAAATCATAACCCTTTGAATCTCTCCACCCTTTGATTCTGGCCTACCCCAGAGTCCCAAACCTGTTAAAGAAAAAATATTGATTTTACCCCACCCACCAACCCCCTTTTTTTTTAAACTAAAAAACTCACTCAAAACAAACCCTGAGCTTTAAAAATCAGGCTAAAATGGAAGGATAACTATAAACTTGTCAACAAAAATGATTTTAAATAGTCGATATAAAAATATACATATATACATAAACCATGTGCTTTGCAAACAAAACACACGATGCATTTCGACCATCGTCAAATAGGGACTCAACCCCTAATTTGACAATCATCTAAATTGGGGTTGAAAGGGTTACTCTACAGTCTGCAGACCTAATGGAGGAACAAGACAGAAGCAGATTCTGAATTAAAACCAGCTACATATATATATATATATAAGTGCTCCCACCCATCACCCAAAAGAATTTGGCCCACTAAGTACACCTTATCATCATTTCCTGGTAACAAAATATTACAGGCTAGACACTGCACATCTCGTAAACAATACTGAAGCCTGCTGATAACGGAAAAAGGAACACAAATTTTTTGGTCCTTTATCAATTTCAAAAAGTTCACATGGCAGTCCATCAGGGAACTGAGCACACATAGATTACTAGAAAAATAATTTTCTACAAAAATTCAAGTACAAGAGAATATGGACAGCGACATGCACATTATACCCCAGTCTAGAAAAATAAATTTAAGAGACATGAAAAACTTTGGCATCTTATTCTTATATTTTGATTGAGTTGTTTAGAAAGTACTTTACAACTACAACAAAGAGAAGCATCCCACACTTTCACATGATCTGCAAAGACGTAACTCGTCTCAAGCCCACTGTTTATTCATAATATCGACTGAAAACAAAGCAAACAATTATTCCTAAGGTGATGCCAGCAGTAAAGTTTAACTCCCCCATGTCTCTGAGCATCAAATACCATTTTTCCCAGTTCCATCCTTCAATAACTATTAAGGGCAACCAATTCAGATGTCGTCGGTAGATTATGCCATGCTTCAAAATGTTTAACTCTATCCGTACATTGCGTTTTATCTAACGTATCCATACGACGTGGGGAACTCTGTGCCACCACTTTGCAAACAGGAAATTTACTCGTTAATCCAATCTGTACACTTTGCATTGCAGCCTGTCAAAATGACTTTTTGAGAAATACCGAACGTTTCAAAGAGACCTTCGTAGTAGAAGTATTCTAAAATGTGAAGAATACAACCCCAGGGGTACCAAATGACCCCAGGGCATACAGACATGGTTAAACTTCTAACTGCAGATATGTTACTTTTAAACTGTTAGAATTTTTAGCATAGGTTTGTGTCACGTGTGTCTATGAGTTGTAAAACGTTAATCTATTTTCAATCATGTTTTCAAGCCCATGAGGGTAATTTCTATTATACTAAATTATAATGTGCTATTTGAGTGTACACAAACCACGAGTAGGTCGCTTCTATTTTAGCATGCCATATACTGTGTATCATGCCTCAGTGATGCAGAAATAAATGACAAAGGGAAAAAAAATGACCTTCTATAAAATTAAACAAAAAAAACAAAACACAAAGAACCCACGCCCCTGGGGATGGACTTTCTCATGCCCCTTGCAATAAAATTTAAGAAAAAATAGTTTCGCAAGTATGCAGAGGCCTTTTATCTTTGGAAACCACAAGGGATTGGTGGGGGGCGGGGGGGGGGGCGGGGAGGGGAGGAACAAAGCAAGCTTTGACAAATCTGTACCTGGCAACATATTACTAGCCTAAAAACACTTTTAAAACTAATTGTTTAAATAAATTAAATAAATACACATTATCAGTATACAGCTGAACCTGTCTATGAGAGAATTGCAAGACAGAAAAAATTCCCACTTGAGGCATTTTCCATCTAGGGCAAAAGAATTTAGGAAGGTGGGGGTGGGGGGGAGGATCTAGAGGGCCAGCTGTATACTAGTGCTGGGTGGTACAGCCAAAACCCAGTGTCGATACTTTCTCGGCACTGGGTGACGAGAACCGCCAGTACCAGTAGGTACCGGTACTGGGAGTGACACCAGGAGGTGACGTCACAGACTGTGCGTCTCGCATCTCGAGTCAAACGCCACGATCAGCGCCGCCCGCACCTCCTCCCCCCACAAACACACACGTCAGAATTGGAGAGGTGAACTGCAACCCAAAATACCTTTGAAGTTTGCCGCCGCGCAGGATTAAACTTTGCATGCTGAATTTTTTAAAGAGTTATCGCCGCTAAAAATCATTTTCGGAATCAGCGTATCAATATAAGCAAAGTGGCTCACGTGGAACCTAATTTGATGCCAAATCTAAGCAAACTTTGTTTTTGATTGTCAACTTTTAATCTGAAGTCATGTGTCAAGGTCACCCGCTGCATTGTGCCTCTGACGCCACAGCTGCTATGCCTAGGCCTATACACAGCACACTTCCTGGGGCTCGTTAAAAAACCATTGGTGTCTGCTCCTTCCCAGAGCCCGTACTGACACCTCCTTCGGTAGAACCGGGAGTTCCGGTATTGGGTACCGCTACCTGCCCATTCCTACTGTATACTGTAAGCAGAGGGATCAAGGGTTGCCTGTCCAGTTAGTAAACAGTAGGCCAGGGCAAGATCGACGACAAAAAGACTCGAGGCCTCGATCCCAAAACTGAAAAAAGATCGAGGAATCGAGTCCGATTTTCGACTTTGGAAGCTGCTTCAAGTGGGCTGTTTAGAGGCCATGACTTGAACACTGCTAAAAATAGCTCTTAAGATCGAAACCTCGAGTCTTGAACACTGCTAAAAATAGCTCTTAAGATCGAGACCTCGAGTCT
>NW_004798039.1:82904-87058 GCF_000002075.1 Aplysia californica | reverse complement strand
GCCAGAGAGAGAGAGAGAGAGACAGACAGACAGACAGACAGACAGACAGACAGACAGACAGACAGACAGACAGACAAACAGACAGGCAGACAGGCAGACAGACAGAGACAGAGACAGAATAGAGTTGAAACTAGGCCTACTGTGGGGGGAGTCGGCGCTGCTTTGAAGTAAATAATTGGAGCAAGTCAAATCGGAAGCAGGTTGGCTGGGTGATCAATTTATTTTTTACAAGCCATGAACTCCTTGACCATTCCTATGAAGTAATTCTCTCTTCGCCTCGGGTGAAAAAACCCCGCAAAACCTCTTGATTTAACTAGATCTAGAGAGTTTTACAGTAGCCTACAAAATATGTATTAGTATAATTTAGCTCTCTGATCGCGCTCATGACCTTATGCAGTTGCGAGCGCCGTAAAACACTTTAATAAAAAACAAACTCGATCTCTGATTTAACTACAGCCATAGAGTTATCCCCGTTTAAACGTGCCTATAGTGTACATCTATGACTACAACTATTATAGCCTATAAGTAGCGTTAGTGTTAACGTCAGTTCAGTAGCTAGGTTCTGTTTATATACAGAATGTATGTGTCCATGCCTTGTTAAGACGTTCAACTCAAATGTCCCCCCCCCCACACGCACACACAGGGATGGAGTTCAGTTCCTTTGAGAAGCAGGACCCTCGTCGAAACACAAGAGAAACATTTTGGGGAGCCTTATTAAAATTTTTGTAATTTTTTGTTTTCGCGGTTTTTCGCTCCGGCCAACCTGGCAGTTGGCATCATTGAGGCTGACGGGAAATCCGAAATACAACGAATTCGTGATCCCTTGACCCAAACACGCTGATGTTTACAGTTAGAACAGTACAGATACAGTGAGTTGAAACTTGTTTTTGCGTTAATGCCCACATCGATAGAGTTATTAGCATGTCAAAAGAAAAGCTGAAGTTGGTTTAAGCTAATTTTAGTTGACTGGCTCTAATCTAGAGAATGTTAAGGTACGTTTACTCTTGTAAACCGAACTCTTGCACACACCCTCAGACTGCCTGTCACCGCCAAGAATAAGATTCATCAAGTGGCAGTTTTGACCATTCATTGCACTGGTCAGCGTAACAACATACATTGCTCAGACTCACACCTTGAAGTTTCTTGGTCATGGTCATAATGCATAAACATAGATCTAGAAAAATCTAGTAACATGGACTCAAAACCCTTTCAGTTTCACTCTTCTTCCACTAACAGTCAGTGTGCATTTCAATTTCGGAAGTGGCTATTGGCTATTTGATTCTCATCCGGGGTGAGAATAGATACGATCGACCTCTCACCCCGGGTGAGACTTGCGACTGTAGGCTATTCTCACCCGGTTTGAAACAAGACCTGTTTTTCCTAATTTCGGAATACTTTCTATCGATGTGTGGATGATCAAATTGATAAAAGCCAAGAAAAAATTACGTTATAGCACAAAAGTAAAAGTAAGCTAATTTGATCGTCTTCAAAGATGCATGGCTATTTCACTGTTCGAATCGAGCTTTACTACGCGGGTCGCCATTTTGTTTTGCCCGGAAGTTCTCGTAAGATGTACTCCTCCCCTCTCTCTCTCTCTCTGTCTCTTTGTGAATACTGTCTATCGATAGTAGGCCAGGGCAAGATCGACGACAAAAAGACTCGAGGCCTCGATCCCAATTTTCGACTTTGGAAGCTGCTTCAAGTGGGCTGTTTAGAGGCCATGACTTGAACACTGCTAAAAATAGCTCTTAAGATCGAGACCTCGAGTCTTGAACACCGCTAAAAATAGCTCTTAAGATCGAGACCTCGAGTCTCGAGTTTGACAGACGTGGCTGGCTAATATAAGCCTGCACGCGTTCCAAGGCAAGTTGGCTTTCACGCAATTGTGAGTGTGTGTGTATCGTGTGTGTGTGTGTGTGTGTGTGTGTGTGTGTGTTTGGGTGTGTGTGTGTAAGTGTGTGTGTGTATATGTGTGTGCGCGCGTGTGTATGTGTGTGTGTGTGTGTGTGTGAGAGAGATGGGGGAGGGAGAGAAAGAGAAGGAGAGAGAGAGAGGGAGGGAGAGAGAGATGGGGGGAGGGAGGGAGGGAGAGAAGAGAGAGAGACAGAGAGAGAGACAGATAGAGAGATGCGGGGAGGGAGGGAGAGAGAGAGAGCGAGAAAGAGAGGGAGAGAGAGAGAGGGAGAGAGAGACGGGGGAGCGAGAGAGTGAGATGGGGAGAGAGAGAAAGAGAGATGGGAGGGAGAGAGAGATGGGGAGGGAGAGAGAGATGGGGAGAGAGAGCGAGAGAGATGGAGGGAGGGAGAGAGAGATGGGGAGTGAGAAAGAGAGAGAGATGGGGGAGGGAGGGAGGAAGAGAGAAAGAGAGAGAGAGAGAGAGAAGGATACAACTCATGGCCAGACTCTGACAGTTCACGATTAGTTCACGATTAGTTCACTCTTGTATATTGTCGCCCTATTCGGGGGGGCTCTCATGCTGCTACAACGTGGGCCAGTGCGTGTGTGTGTATGTGTGTGTGTGTGTGTGTGTGTGTGTGCGTGTGTGTGCGTGCGTGCGTGTGTGTGTGTGTGTGTGTGTGTTGCCTCCCTTCTATCACTCTTGCCAATGCGTGGGGCACAGGCTCCTTCTCTCTTGCACTATCAAGGCCTAGTGCACGCCGAATTCAAATAGTGAAAAAAAACCATAATAAGTATACAAAACTCACAAAAATTAATTTAACTTGGTAATCGAGCGTTAAAATGGGTTCCACGCGTAATTTTTGCTAATTTTGGGTCGCTGATCACGAAAATCTTATTATTTCTTAAATTTGGCCAATATTTAAGAAATTTTTGGAATGCATTTTTAACTCCGCCTAGGCCAACATCAAAGAAGCCGCCTTATACGCCGGATCAGTCCCGTCCTGGTGCGGTGTCTGTTTTGAAGCAAAAAACTCGACTGTGGGGTGGGACAGCCCTAGGCCTATCCCACGACAGGACTGTAATAGTGAGGTACAGATTTAGATTCTTGCCTCGATTCTCGGAGTCAGGGCTAGGAACCAGGCTTTAAAAAAAGGAGACGGGAGGCGTCGACCCTGGGCGGACTCGAAGCTTAGAGTCTGGGAACAAGATCGATTCTTTGAGTCCTCATTTGGACTCGAAAGAATCGATCCCAGAGTCGATCTTGCCCTGGCCTAATCTATAGTCTAGCCTATACGTTTGATTCGCGGCAACTAAGACTAAGATATCAAACCTAACAACTGCAAAACATTAAATTGTGGTAAGTTTCAGGGGGCCCCCTGAAACCCCCCACCATATTTTCATTAGGTCAGAGGGGGGCACCCCCTTGAAGCCCCCCTACTCTTTGGGCCAAAACCGGCGAATAATAATTGCGGGGTGGGAACTACCGAAAAAGCGCCACTATTTTTAGGTTGGGCGGCCATCTTGTGTAAAGTCACACCGGGATACCCCTCCGATCCCGTGACTACATGATCTAAACATAGCCAACCGCATATACCAAAGATCGTGTCTACCTTGGCACGACGTTTGCTGCGATGTTTTTTCCAGGAGACATACCGGTAACCGGAAGTGATATAATGCAGTGCTCCGATGCTGCTGCTGCTTATATATCTCTTCTGCGCTTTGTTTATCGGGAGGGGGGTGGGGGGGGGTTAATCTCCGGGTGTCTTTGTGGCAGTTTTCGTGCGCTTTATTGTCTTTCGTTTGTAAACCGTGTTTCAATTTCAAGCATCGTTCAGCGTTCTTACTATTCTGAGTATCAACGATCGAAGCCATCTTCCATCAACGGAGCATGGCTGACGTGCTGCAGTTAGCCAGAAGTGTAAAATTTTATCGTGCTAAACACATCGATACGGATAATACGTCAAGCCATGCCACTGACTACCCAACATGTCATTCCATGCGGTTCCTCCAAAGATTTTCTACTGTATCGTGTTCTCACGATCTGTGGTACCTCCACGGCCTTATAAAAATAGTCTGTGGGATCCCAGGTAGTGATGACATCACATTACTAAAATTAGCAGCCAGTCAGGAAGATGCGTCGTTCTATGTTTAGTCGCATGTCGGCTAGCCTGTCAGTCGGTTTACAGTTTTGCTCAACAAGTACTTGTTGTTGGAATGACCTTACACAAGTAATATGTTATTTCGTATCTCATCCG
>NW_004798039.1:70204-80304 GCF_000002075.1 Aplysia californica | reverse complement strand
AAGCTTAGAGTCTGGGAACAAGATCGATTCTTTGAGTCCTCATTTGGACTCGAAAGAATCGATCCCAGAGTCGATCTTGCCCTGGCCTAGTAAACAGGGATCAAACTTCAGAAATCTCCCAAGCGCTATGCAGGTGGTTGAAGGGCACCACTGACAGGTCAAACTTCTTTTCTTCCATTGTTTCTGTTTGTCTACTTTTCCCCTAAACTAAATGACCATTATTGTATTGATTTGCTTTTCTTTACTCATTGTAAAAACACACAAACCAAGTGTTATTCCTATCCAATCAGATCTAATTTCACACTTCTGGCTGACTACCTGGAAACGTTTTCATTCTAGCATTTCTAGTATACTACTAGTATACCACTGGAGCACTTTGAAGACAAGTCGCAGTACGATTTCACACCCACACCACCCTGACCATCTGCATCTGTCCTCTCCAGCTCCTGGTGGGTGGGTGGGGTAACAGCCATCCTCAAACCACACCCCTTCCCCCTTTTTCAAAAAAGGCAGTTTGGTGTAGAGTAAAGGCAAAGGTTAGAGTGGGTTGACCAATCTTGGGAATTCAGTTTCAAATTGAAAGGGTAGACTTTAGCCTGAGCGGGCAAGGTATTTTCCCTGCTCTTACACTTTCCACAGCACAGGTCAAAATCTTCCAAAAGCCAGAGCCAAGGAATTTTGACGTGAGGTGAAGGTTTTTGTGTTCGACTTTGACAGAGTACACAGAGATCATGTACTAACTACATAGGAATTTATCATGGGGGCTGGGAAGATTCCGTCTTCGACAGGTTTTCGATGCATTATAATGAATAGCAACGTTTACAGTTATTTGACTCCACCCTCTCTATTCTACGAAGTCCAAACAAACCTAAGTCCGTTGACTTGACTGTTAACTGCTTTGCAAGCTCCACAGATTTCTTCCAGTTGCATTCTACTCTGCATCTGTCGATTTCGGATTCTAATCGTGTAACTTTTACTTTTGACGCCATTACATAACAATGTCGCTTAAACACATTCAATGACACTAATGTATAATACAATGTTGTGATGCTGTCTTGTTATGCTAGGCTTCGAAATGAAGTGTGTATAATTGTATTATTGTCACTACTGTGCTTTGAGCATTGTTGTAATGTTGACGTTTGGCATCAAACTGGCCAGGTAGATTTTATGTACCGGCATAGAACATGCAAGTATATGATCACTGATCACTAATATCTAAAATGTGCCTTTTTAAAAATTATATGTCTTCATTTCGACAACATATTCAACAAAACTACATCTTCATTTCTGGTTATTGATGAAGCGTACGAGTATGGCTTTAAGATTCGAACTAGCAAAATAACAATACACGCTTTATTTGTCCTCAAATCTCTAAAACTTGCGGACAAAACGGCAAAACCATACTATAACTATTTCTAAACGTTAAAGATTTTGAAAGGAAAAAATAAATTATGGAATCCTTTTGTCTACTTGTTCAAAATATTTTAGTACGCTTCATGTACTGTTTGTTTGTTTTAGTAGAGGTTTTACGGCACTCGCGACTGCATAAAAGGTCATTTGAGCGACAGAAGCTTAGAGGTGTTACAAGAGAGTAACAAACATAAAAAGAAGGATTTGAAAGAAGAAGTAAACCACGCAAGAGCACCCGTCAACCATCCACCTACATGTACAACTCGCTTATACATGTACATTTTATATATATATATATATATATAATATATATATATATATATATATATAGTACATAGAGTTGACGTTCTAATTGATTGCACCATAATTTTGTGAATTGCACAGTACATTTTATTTTCAAAATGAAACAACACAAATAAAATATAGCAAGATATTCGACCCACAGCAGCTTCTCTATAGGCCTATATATCACTTGTAGAATTTGGCTCCCAGTTTTTATCCTTCGGTAAAATGCCAAGCATTCTATGTGTGTGGGGTTTTTTTAAGTTTGACACCCCCCCCCCCCCCCCCCCCCCTTCCAAAGTCCTGGGATTTGCAAACGATTAGTAAGTGTAAAAAGATTCTTAAACGCATATTATAGATGGCATATGCAAATGAAAATTTATAAAGTCGTTGTCCTCTTTCATTTCTATGTTTGTTACACTCTAGTAACGCCTCTGATCTTCTGCACTTATATGAACGTGTTGCGAGAGCCGCCAAGCCTATATTAAAGCTAAAAGATTTATAAAGTGTTGATCTTGGTGTATTAACCAGGTTTTTTAAAATCTTGTCCTTGGCAGCCCTCCCTTTCGCTTTTCTTCCTTAAATTATTAATCCCGATTTACCTCACACTGTCTCTTTCTTTCCTGTCTTCCTGTATGTGTGTGTGTGTGTCTTTCTCCCTCTCTCTCTCTCTCTCTCTCTCTCTCTCTTTCTCCCTCCCTCTCTCTCTCTCTTTCTCTCTCTCTCTCTCTATCTATCTATGTATCTATCTCTCTGTCTGTCTCTCTGTCTCTCTGTCTGTCTCTCTCTCTCTCTCTCTCTCTCTCTCTCTCTCTCTCTCTCTCTCTCTCTCTCTCTCTCTCGCAGTCTGTCTACCTATGGCTCTCGCTCAGTTTTCCAAACACTGTTTTTCTCTGTTCAAGGCGCATTTCATTATCATTTACTCGAAATAATATTTGGTAAATATGACTACCTACTTTATGTTAACCGCTCGACGGAAGCGAGCTGTATTTCTAGGCTACATACACGTTTTTCTGAGAATAATGTCAAAATGAGTTTCCATATTTTTACGATACTCTCCAATTCTCGGGAAAACATGAACAGCATTGGTGTCCTTTTTTCTAAGGTGAAAATTTCTATCATTTGTATTAACTCATTTCAAACATTTATATTTTCAAAACCACTGTCCTTTCCACCCGTTCCCTTTTATCCTCAAGGCATAAGACGAGGGTTCGTTAGTAGATCTATTTTCCTCATTAAGCTCTTCTTGCCTATCGTGTATGCCAGACTGGACTTTAAAATAGTTATACTTGACTGTTGAGATTAATTAATAATGCCTTGACTTTTTGAGAAAATCATAATAATTTGTGTTTAAAAATGAATATTGATTTTTTTAAAGGTAAATTATATGATAATATACAAGTTTGACAACAGTTATCCTGACGCTTTCAAAATCCAATTTAATTACAGTCTTCCTCTGTAAAATGTGACTGGCAGATCGGCTGCACATGCGTAGATATTTGCCTTTCCGGTTTGACAGCCATTGCCTTCGAAAGTGGTGAGATTATTGTCTGTCTTACTTTAGCTAATTCTTTCATTTTTGCTCAGTAGTGTGTATTTTTCTATCATTTTAAAGTGGGTGTATTTTGCATATTTACTCCATGTTCATATTTCTACTAATTGCATACTTTTATTTTTAAAATGTGGTCAATTAACTGTTGAAGCTGGACTCTATCATCAACAAGGAGTGAACAACGTGCTCCCCGTGCCGTGCGGACGGTGCCGTTGGCTGTAGACATGTACTGTAGAGTCCAGTCTGTGTTGTGTAGCCTTTATCTAGTGAAGTCAGAAGTGCCGTGAAAGAAGTAGATCTAGGCTAACTCATTTTCTGCGTCCTTCTGTCTTAATTAGAAAGGTGGATATGGAGCCCTAGGTTCTAGCTTTGTTTTTGAAGCACCCATGGCCCATAGTCGGCCATAAGGCTATCAAATCAATCAAGACTCTGCTGACTCTGGGAGGTTGATTGAATTTGATAATTTGAAGCTTTCACTTCATTTGGAATCTAAAGTCACCCTATGTCGTACCCGTATTTCCCGTCTTGAGGTATAAGGCTATCAATCAAGACTCTGGGAGGTTGATTGAATTTGATAATTTGAAGCTTTCACTTCATTTGGAATCTAAAGTCTAAAGTCACCCTATTTCGTACCCGTATTTCCCGTCTTGAGGTGGGCCAAGGCCGACCAGCTTACAAATACTTACATGTTTCTTGCTTAGTTTTGTAATCTTACAAGTTCTACATCAAAATCTATCATTTGGCCAGTCGATGTTATGTGCTATTACTATTAAGTCAAATTTTCCTTGTTTTCAGCATGAATGATGAGGCCCCTGTCACTGTGCCTGTGTGGGTTATTTCGTACCACATGGTTCCTTATTTCGTACCCTTTCGTTTTCAGCTCGCTGATAGTTTCCCATGGATATGAAATTAAATATGCCAACCCTTACAGGGCCTGAAGTGATAAAGGAAGCTTTGAAAGAGTATGCAAGTGTTCTCACCTTCGACCTCGAGTTATTGGATAGATCTAGAATCTAGATTCTAGATCTAATATCTAGACAGAGTAGGGGGTACGAAATAATAAACTTTAATGAAAATGTGCATAGCCTATTATTTCGTACCTTTGACCTCGAGTTGTTGACAAGCAGAATGGGACGATCGATAATGAGGCCTGGTGCCTCTATAAAATGGAGATTTTCTACCATGTGCAACTTCCGGAAGGAGGATGTGCCAATCCGAGGTCATTACATCTCTCAAGTATAATTGGCTATTAAAAAGTAAATTATCATCCGATGCTGTATTGAAATATCTATCCAATTAAACAAGTCCTGGGAACGCTGAAACAAAGAATGGAGACTTATGATTGTGTAAATAGGGGGGTGACTTTAATCTAGATAAGATCTACATGGGCAGGCTTAACTCACTGGAGACGTTTTCTCCCCGGCAAAGTATGCGCGTGAACGGCCTCTTACCATGCCGCCAACCTTTATTTCGTGCTAAGTTTTACCAGAATTAGCTGGTAACTTGGAGTTATCAACCCGCTAGGAAAGTTAGTCACACTGAGGTCCTACTTTCATTTCTCTGACTGGTGTCTGTTCTCACAACACTCTGTCAGAATGATGGCAGCACATTTAGTTTTGGCCACCTCTATTCTCACCCTGGGTGAGAATTGCGCAGCCGAGTCTTTTGGCTATTCTCACCCGGTGGGCGTTCACCGTTATAGCCTAGGCCAACCAGTGAAGCGTTCACCCTGAACCACAGAATTCTACTGTGATAACAGAATTATAGAAATCTTTGCTGTTGAACAAACGTTCTAGATCTATTACTACTGTTAGTGTTAGCCTAAAATCGTGCAATTTTGTCTGTGGGCAGTGGAGAGAGAGAAAGAGAGGAGTAGCGCGAAAATTTCCGGGCAGAACAAAATGGCGACCCGCGTAGTTCGGCTCGATTCGGAAAGTTAAATAGCCGTAGCATCTTTGTAGGCAACCAAATTAATTTAGTTTTCTTGTTTAAAATCATTTTTTTACTTTGTTTTGGTCAATTTGATCGTCCACACCGATAGACAGTATTCAGAAAGAGAGAAGGGGGGTAGATCTTGCGAGAACTTCCGGGCAAAACAAAATGGCGACCCGCGTAGTTCGGCTCGATTCGAAAAGTGAAATAGCCATAGCATCTTTGAAGACGGATCAAATTAGCTTACTTTTGTGCTATAACGTAATTTTTTCTTGGCTTTTATCAATTTGATCATCCACACCGATAGACAGTATACCGAAATGAGGAAAAACAGGTATTGTTTCACACTGGGTGAGAATAGCCACTTCCTTTAGTTTTAGTAAGGGTATTTTTTTACTTTCCCTCCCGTCTCACACTCAGCTACCAGTTGTCTATTTTCTACTAAATATTGATGCGCTGAACACGAATATCAACTTCATTTCCGTCGCAAATTAATGGTTTTTGAAATATTTGATTGTTTTTAACCGAGATAGACATGCTTTGGACCAATCGGGGGGTTCCAGGGGGGCCTGCCCCACTGGGGTAAAAGAAAATCTGGGGGGTTACAGGGGGGCATGCCCCCCTGTTTTTACACCCATAATTTGATATTTTACAAGTAGATTTGAAATTGTCTTGAAAATAATTGATTTGCGACAGTTTTAGTGGCTTTATGTGTGATCTGCAGCAAACAGTACAGCAGTTTGACCCCTGAAACAGTGCATTTGTGTGCTGGAGTGAAAGTAAAAATTTACCCCAATAAGGATGAAGATTAGGTGTTGCAAGAGTTACAAACACCGAAAAAAAATAAGACAAAGTGGCTAGCCGTACTACTTAGATCTAGGTTTGGTCCTATCGACTCGAACCTGTTGAGTACACAGGTCTCATTAGATCTAGATCTAGAAGTTTTTCGGGTTTACATAATACAAGTCAGTAAGGCACCTTTTGGTTTTGTCTGAAATACCAATACTTTAGGTTTTGCAAACTAAAAATGTCATTTACAATTCAGCCATAAAGTACGGCTAGCCAAGAAGTCTAGCCATACTTATCCTAAGCCCTATTAACCTTAGAAAACAGGATGTTTAAAATACATGCACTGTCATTAAGGCACCTGGTTTCGTCTCAAATACAAATACTTTAGGTACTGCAAACTAAAAATATATTTACAATTCAGTAGGCCTTTTTTATGGTCAGTCTAGCCATCATCTTAAGAATAAGGGTAAATTTTTACTTTCACTCTCGCAGACAGATGCACTGTTTCAGGGGTCAAACTGCAGTACTGTTTGCTGCAGATCACACATAAAGCCACTAAAACTGTCGCAAATCAATTATTTTCAAGACACTTTCAAATCTAACTGTAAAATATCAAATTATGAGTAAAAAACGGGGGGGGGGCATGCCCCCCGTAACACCCCCCAGATTTTCGTTTACCCCAGTGGGATTGGTCCAAAGCATGAGTAAAAAAAATACCAGAATAAGTACGGCTAGCCTCTTCCAAAAAAAGAAGGAAGAGAGATCAGGACAATAGATCTTTGATAGGAAAGAAGGAGCAGAGTACCCTCCAACCACCCAGTAGCACGAAAAGCAAACATTTTTCCAGTGTTAGCACAACTTTGGCAGTTCAGAAAATTCTTATTATACTTTAGGCCATGTGGGTCCTGATTTCAATGTAAATGAGCATCAAAGCACTGATTCTGGTGGCGAATATTCTAGATCTAGACTAGGCAAAATTCCGCTTTGTTAGACAGCTAATACATCATAAGGATTACCATATTACCTGCCTGTTCTAGGGTTTGGACTTTTTATTCATTTTGAGACAGATAACACAATAAAAGGCACACACAAGATTAATTTGGGTTAAATGGTGTTGGGGTGGGGTTTTTTTGGTTTTTTTATATAAAACTTTACGTCCAAACAAATTTGGCGAGCAACAAATTTTACCACATTTTCAAAAAGGGTTTCTAAAAAACTATATAAGATTGCCTTCCTGTTTTTTCGTGTCATGTTGGGCATATTAAGGTCTGTTAATGTGTGTAAAAATGGTGGTTGTGTCTGACTTTGAGAAAGGTCTTGTTGGAAATATTAAAATAGCCCAAAGACGCCAGTCTTCAACGTATGTAGACCTGAAAAAGGCCCAGTCTCAAGTGAGTTATTAACCTGAGCAGTTTTGATATTCTCAATCTGAGGCCCAGATAGATCTAGGTCTCGATCTGCACCTATTATACTTTATTAGATTGTTGGATTACGGTTAGGGAAGTGGCTATCCTCCCACTGGGTGAGAATACAAATACGATCGACCTCTCACCCCAGGGTGAGACTTGCCAGCGTTGGTTATTCTCACCCGATTTGAAACAAGGCCTGTTTTCCTAATTTCAAAATACTAACGGTGTGGATGATCAAATTGACAAAAGCAAAGAAAAAATGACATAGCACAAAAGTAAGCTAATTTGGTCGTCTACAAATATACTATGGCTATTTCACTTTTCGAATCGAGCTGAACTATGCAGGTCGCCATTTTGTTTTGCCTGGAAGTTTTTGCAAGGTCTACTCTCCTACTCTCTCTTTCTGAATACTGTATCGGTGTAGGCAATCAAATCGACAAAAACAAAGATAAAAAAATGATGTTAAAACACAAAAGTAAATTAATTTGGCCGTCTACAAAGATGCTACGGCTGTTTAACTTTCGAATGGAGCCAAACTACGTGGCTCGCCATTTTGTTTAGCCCGGAAGATCTCGCACTACTCCTCTCTCTCTCTTTCACCCTTACTGCCCACAAACAAAATAGCACGCTTTCAACACGTGGACGCTACACTGGTTGGCCAAGACTATCTCGGTGAAGGCACACCAGATGAGAATAGCCAAAAGGCTAGACCAACCCTTATGATTTTATTTCTCAAGTTCAGCAAATGTGAATAAAACATACGGTGCAGATCTGGGTAGGCTATTAGGCCTAACTGTAATTACAAGCGTATAGCTAGAGAACGACAACTTAAGACTAAACGCCACCCCCAGGGGGCGGTGCCACTGACTGAAGTGTCTTTAGGCCTTTCCCAAAAGGGGGACATTTCTCATTCATGCCCTCATAACTGCCTGATCTTCCACAGGGGACTGCTGCTTTTTCTTTCCTGATCCTTACTATCACCATTTCCTCTACTACTTTTGTATGTTTTTCACACTCTTGTGACCCGCTATTTCCGGGGTGCCTTGAAAGTCGAAGCAGACTTTGCGCTGTTGAAGCTAGAGAGGTGAGCAGAGTAAGTCTGATTCCCTGTAAGGACTTCTCTGTTGAGATCTACCCCTTGGCACTCATATGACCTTATGCAGTTGCGAGTGCCGTAAAACCTCTACTAAGTGGGTGATTGGCGGGTGCTCTAGTGTGGTTTGCTTCTTCTTTGCTGTGAAATATCTACCGTCCTTATCTCCCCCCTTCTTCTTTTTTATGTTTGTTACTCTCTTGTAACACCTCTAATCTTCTGGCGCTTATATGACCTTATGCAGTTGTGAGCGCCATAAACCCTTACCTAAAACTTTTAAAAACTACTAAATCCCCCCCACCCCCAAAAAAAAAACCCAGACTGAATGCCTTTGGTCAATATGCCCTATTTATAGTAACTGCCATCAGCGCTTTTTCTGTAGTTCTTCTACTTCACATAGTTTACCCGCTAGCATTCGGGTACTGTTTGTGTTTCTTCCAAGCCATATTTCCAATGAAGTGATATTAGTGAAAAGCAAGTTAATTTGTTTCCTGTTTTTGCATGTTGGCAGGTGCTCTGGTGTAGTTTTCTCCTTCTTTCCTATCAAACATGTATCGTCCTCATCTCTCCTCCGTAAAGTCTGTTACTCTCTTATAACATATCTATTGTTCGACATTTATATTGCCTTGTTGGGTTGCAAGTAAATGCAAGCAGTAAAACTCATACTAACATGTTTTTACTTTGTTTTCAATCTCTTACCCCTATTGTGTTTTTATTATCACAGGTGGCAAAATGCAGATTTTTGTAAAGACCCTCACGGGCAAGACAATCACCCTTGAGGTAATTTCTTTCTGTGAAAGTGAAATATTATCAAAGACTTTGAATTGGCTTTATATGTCTGTACATAGCTGGAGGGGGGGGGGGGGAGGTACTTGGCCAGTACCCACCATCTTTTTGGTTTCTGTTCACCTTTATGATGGGGCCTAGAAATAACATGACAGCGAATGCTTAATTGTATGTATAGTGGTGGCTTACCTGTTATAGATTTCATGTCAGCTTGCATTTTTGGTTTTTTCAGAAGTCATGGGTGTAGTTTTTTCAAGATTATATTTTAAATAAGGTGACCTGAATAATCCGGTCCTTTCAGAGACATTTGTACCTAGGAAACAAGTAATCATGAGAATTTGCAGTTTTAGACTTACTGAGAATCGGCAGCTGATAGGAAAGTGTTTTAAGTCTATGGCGGAGGCATCGAAATGAGGATTGTCTACCCCTACCACAAAAATTCTGATCCAAGAAGACTTTCTGTCTTCTGTCTTTGTTAGGACAATTTTTTATTTATATATTTTTTAATTTTTTATTGTTACATTTCAGGTGGAGCCCAGTGATACTATTGAAAATGTCAAAGCAAAGATTCAGGATAAAGAGGGTATGTGGTCTGCTCATACATTTTTATTCTCACTTTGAATTTGTCAGAAAGGTTTTTTCTGCATTCTGCACTCCTTTTACATCGAATATTTACTGGTGTGATTAGTTAACAGTAAGCAGATTTTCCATTTTTTAATATGTGTGTGTGTGTGTGTGAAAATTAATAAACGACCTTTCTTTTTGTAAAGATGCCTTTTAAATATATCGTCATGTTTTTGTTAGGCTGCGCCATGCAGTTGTTTGAAAGTTTCTGGAGTCTGGGGGG
>NW_004798039.1:25355-69174 GCF_000002075.1 Aplysia californica | reverse complement strand
TACATAATTTCAGTTGTTTCTAACTTGGTTGTTGTGAACAGTGTTGAAAGTCTCTATCCCGATATGCTTCTTGTTCATTTTCCTAGGCTGTTTGTTTGAAATAATGTGTTACCTTAAATGGGTTCTCTCAGGGGTTTAGTGGTTTGGTTTGTTTGTTTTTTCCCCTTATTGGAAGCTGAAACGGTCTGGCATCTTCTGAGTCTGAACTCCTGGTTTAGTTTATATCAGGAGTTTTTCGTAACAGAAGATACATTACTTGCTTTATCTTGTCCGAGAGATAAAAAACACTTGTGTGTATTACAGATTGTCTGGCTTGTGTGTATGATAGAACGTTCTTGCTGGTTCAGCTATAATTTGTCTAGTGTATGATTTCACTTTCATCTTTGGTGTAAATTTGAGTAGTGTGTATTCACCAGTGGTGATCTTTCATTAACATATGTTATTGGTGGGATTTGTTTGTCAGGCATTCCTCCTGACCAGCAGAGGTTGATTTTTGCTGGCAAGCAGCTTGAGGATGGTCGTACGTTGTCAGACTACAACATTCAAAAGGAGTCTACCCTTCACTTGGTGTTGAGACTCCGTGGTGGTGGCAAGAAACGCAAGAAGAAGAATTACACCACCCCCAAGAAAAACAAGCACAAGAAGAAGAAGGTCAAGCTTGCTGTGCTGAAATATTACAAAGTAAGTGGCCTACTTAACTGTTGATGTGGTTTTCTCTTATGTTGCTGCTGATATCGCTGTTTGGTGAGTGCCCGGGCAGCAGTGGACACTTGTAGGTTTAGTACACTCCTTTACGTCTGTAGAGCCTCATGCAGAATGGTTGGTGGGTGCTCTGGTGTGGTTTTCTCCTTATTTCCTATCAAAAGTCTTATCGTCTTTATCTCCCCTCCTTTTTTGTGTTTGTGACTCTCTTGTAACACGTCTAATCTTCGGCAATCATATGACCTTATTGAGTTGCAGGTGCCGAAAAACGCTTTTTTAAAAACAATCTGAGGGGTGGCTTTTGTTTAGTAAAAATTATGTTTTAGGGGTAAGATCTTAGGGCGGCTACTGTATAGACACTTTAATTGTGTGGTAACACTTCACAGTTTGTGGGCTCTGGGAACTAAACTGGGTTACGTCCAGGCTCCTCTGCTGCTTGGCAGGTGACTGAGTGTTTCATCACCATTGTAGATGATGATGGATCGTCCTGTTACAGTTCACTGACACAGTGGCGTATGAAAGAACTGTGGTTAAGTAATTGGGAGGGAGGGTGTGTGTCCTTTTAAATTTGTTATGTCGTGCTATAATTTCATGGTCACTTGCATCAAAATATTGATTCTTTAGACACCTCTGCTCTGTTTAGTCAAGCCTTTCCATTTCTTTGCTCTGCCATGATTCACCTTTTTTGCATCTTAGACCGTACCAGCAAACTATTGCATATTGTGTAATCTCTGCAGACAAAACGCACTGGGGCGTATGGCAACAGTTTCTTTAAAGTGTGCTATATTTGGGAAACCACAGCTGTGGGGCATGCACTGGCCCATTGCCCTTAGCTCACACCATGCCAGTACACGAACCCTTTTGGGTTTTCTTTCCGCATTTCCTGTGGGTAGTGAAAGTGGTTTCTTTTGTGGGACTGGGAAGCTGCCCGCTTCTCTGATTTTTTTACCCTAATGAGAACACATACACACCCTCCCACTTATCAGCTGTGATTTTTTATCTTATCCGTGATTTGTTTTCGAGTAGTTGTGTGGAAAACCATCAAGTAAGCAGCTTCATCTTCCCTTAGACCACATTTCATGCAGTCAAGGCGTTTGGTGTTGAAAATCACACACACACACACACACCAAATGTTCAAAGTTGGCAGAAGGCGTTCCTCCGAATTTTGAATTCTAATTTATTTTTTTTAAACCAGTCACAGTTTCACTTCGGTTTTTCCACGCAAGTAGGGTTACTGATCAGGTTTTCGATTTAGCAAATAAGAAATGAAACGGGTGTGTCCGTTTATGGCAGTGCATGTTTTACTGGTGTCTATTATATTACATGAAGTTCTGGTCCTAGGAAAGTATTTTCCCCTCTTTTTTTTTTCCACTTCTCCCTGTTAGTGTGATTTTATGGAATATGATTGTGGTATTTTTTGCCTTGTTGACTCGTCTTATGTTTTTTATTGCTTTTTATTTTTTTCCAGGTGGATGAGAATGGTAAAATCACTCGTCTGCGCCGTGAGTGTCCCAACAAGTACTGCGGTGCTGGTGTGTTCATGGCATCCCACTTCGACAGACAATACTGTGGCAAGTGCTGTCTGACATATGTTTTCAACAAGCCCGAGGAAGAAGCTGAGGCATAGAATGGGTGTTTATTAAATACAAAAAACCTGTACACACAGCCTTCTGAGTATTATATTCTTTGTGAAGTTTTATGTTTTCTGTGTAACAATTGACTGTTTGTGTGCTCTGTGTTTTGCTCCTTCTTTCCTTAGATATCGCTCTTTTTTTTCTTTTCTTTTTTTTGCCTTTGTTTGTTATTCTTGTAACATCTCTGATCTTCGGCACTTACCCTGTGGGTGTTGTCTTGTCCATAAACTTGATGCTGTGATGGCACTGTCGTGACTTGGTCCATTGAGTCACTGTTTCAGGTCGATTCCTCCACTTTTTATCAAATCAGTCCTTCAACACTAACTTCCTGCAAGGCTCCTTAAAAAGGAATGAATAAGATCTTTTTGTTGGTGTGAAAACAGTTAAGATTATTGTTGCCTTCATTCTCAACTTTCGTTGGGGTTCACGGTAGCTGGTCATGGGCACTATTTTTTCTGGAAACTGATAAACGACAGTAGTGTCCTCAGTAGGTTTTAAATATTCATTGCACTGTGCTTGTAGACATCCTGTATGTTTCAAATTTAGACCAAGGAAATTCTGCGCCACCCGTTGCCAAGACGAAAAGTGGCGGTCTTGCTCGGTGTCACTATGCTAGTATTAGTATAAACTAGTCAAACCTGGTTGTTTCGCCTACCTTGGGACGAGCATAAAGTTGGTGGTGAACAGCATACCACCAATTGCCATCTTGACTAGTGTAAGAGTGGTGGTTGGCTGGTGCTCTGGTGTGGTTTGCTTCTTCTTTCCTATCAAATGTCTATCGTCTTTATCTCCACTCCTTTTTTGTGTTTGTTACTCTCTTGTAACACCTTTAATCTTCGTCACTTATATGACCTTATTGTGTTGCAAATGCTGTAAAACACTTACTAAAACTAAGAGAGTGGTAGAGACTAGTTACAAACTGGCCAGTCTTGACTCGTCTAGATCTGATTTGTGTGATTGCCATGTGCAGGGAAAAAATAAATAGCAACTAATTACATTTCAATTGGAGCATGTTTGTGGTTGGGCCTGGTGGTACAATGTAATGGTGATGTCATCGATGGAGGACTAAGTAGAGACAACTCAAGACAGGAAATCTCCGATGGTCAACATTCTTGTTAGTGTTACAGTACTGGGCTGTTGAAAATGTATGCACTAGAGTAGGAAAATGTACACAGCGGCAATAGAAACTTTCCACTTGTAGAGAAGCCTGTCTTATAGTAATTATTGAACATTGGCATAAGTATGTCAATAAGTGTCTCATTTAGTGACACAGTGTTAGTCTCGGAGGACCCGTGTGCAAGTTGTGGACGTTAATTAAAGATCTAACTCTTATAGTCTACGGGCAAAATTGAGAATTTTCTACCTACTGAAAAAGTTTAGTGTGTCTCGTGCACTCATGTGACCTTATGCAGTTGCAAGCTCTGTAAAACACTTACACACACACCCCCCCCCCCCCAAAAAAAAAACTCTCTTAAATATAGCTTGTTCCAGTCGTTTTGGGAGTTCCCTCTCAGTCTCAGGCCCTGTCAGTTCTTGCATAATTATTGGAAAGATGGCAAACGATGGTCACTATAAGGCCGCCTTGCTCGATGTCCAAATGTTTGTATCCTTCTTTCTATCGGTGAAAACCACCTCTTCCAGTGTCTGTATGATGAACCTGACGTGAAGAGCTGGTCATTGTGAGAAAGTGATTTCAAAAATACCAGAGCCGTATCTCTCTTGTCTTCTCGACCTGTGGTCTGGGTCTGTCTGTAAAGTGTAGATGTAACTTTTTTGTTGGGTTTTTTTCGGCTCTAAAGTCGCCGTGTTGATCTAAACACAGTTTAGATTTCCTAATTTCAGCGGAACTTACGTCACAAAATGTGTTAATTAATTTACATGTAGTTCACAACGTGACCACGTGGTTAAATTTTTTTTCAGGAAAACACTAAAAGGTCATCGCTGGGTTCATGGTGAGTGATGTGCAAAATTTCACTCACTTTTAAAGTGAACAAGGGCACAGTTACTATACAAAGTGGAAAGTTTCTATTGCCGCTTGGTTTACTTGATGAAATTTTAATTTGGAAAAGGAGGCTGGCCACACAAAAGAAAACTCGAAAGTAACATCGATCGTTGGAATAAGTCGATCTTTCTGTACAATGTACAAACGCATCATGTGCGTCCCCTCCTCTAATTTTTGGCTCACTAGATAGATACATGTACTAGATCTAACTAAACACGTGGGTGGTTGGTGGGTGCTCTGGTGTGGTTTGCTCCTTCTTTCCTCTCAAACATCTATCGTCCTTATCCCCCCTCCTTTTTTGTGTTTGTTACTCTCATGTAACACCTCTCATTTTTGGCACTTATCCTTATTGTGTTGCAAGTGCCGTAAAACTTTTACTAAAACTAAAACAAAAGCAAAATAACTAAATGTACGCTTCGATCTGCGCAACAAAATGGTGTCAGGACGCAGGTAAAGCGGGCGGCAACAACTTACAACCAAGACAGCGTGCGTCGTGAGAACAAGTCTGGACATTCAGATGATATAATAATCAAAATGTTGTCATCCTGCAAGGCAATGAAAATGACTGACAGTACAATGTAGTGACAGCGGGTATACACACCTTGTGAGTGTAGATGAACACATAGATCATAAGATTTACATGTATGTTACTTGGGCTGGGGGGGGGGGACTTTCTCAACCATACATGATTAATTTTAATGATCATTCCTACAACAAGGGGGCTCTCGTGGCCCAGAGGTTACGGTGTCGGCCTCTCTTTCAAATTCGAAGGTTCCGGGTATTGACCGAAAAATGTTTTTTTCTCTTAAGCCCCGGTTACGCGCAACGATAAATTGTACAAAAACTGGACGATTGTGAGACAAATCGTGTGGCCAGAAAATTGTACAAAATTTGGACGATGGCTTGGAGACTCGGTCGAGAATTTATTTTTTCCGTGCGATCATGGGCAGATTTGGGGGAGACGCGCTGTGATCAAAAAGATTAAAAGTAGTTCTAGCTCCTTGACTCCTTGGCTGTGAAATAGGACTAGAATCACTTTAAACCTTGCCGCAGTGCAGGATTAATTAGGGCTCAAAATGTTTAAAAGTAATTATCGCAGGTTAAAAACTGATTTCATATTCGGGAACAGCGTCTCAAAATAAGCTACGACTACGATGGTCGTGGTGAACCTGATTTGACGCGTTATTATGTAAACTTTAACAATTTTATTTAGTTGATCGTCAATGGTGAAGTTTTGTACATGTATCAATATCAAGGCCACACGGTGCGTTGCACATCTGCAGTCAAGTCAATGACTAGGAATCTCCCTGATCGAAAGAAAACTGGACGATAGATTGGAACGTCTAAACAGACTACACACACGGACAGTTCTCGCATACGACAAATCTGGCACAATTTATTGTTGCGTGTAACAGTAACAGGGGCATTAAAATTTAAAATCATGTCTCCTTTCACCTGATCCTGCTCTCTTGCAACGTTCTGTCCTCTGATTTCGTCTCCTCTTCCTGTCCCTGCCCTCATCCCCTTTGCTCCGTCCTCTGGGCTCCTGACTCCTGCTGCATAGCTACTCCTTGATCGGGCAATATTGCATTATAATGATAAACATGTAGTATCGGTCGGAATATGACGGTCGGTTCGATGAACGCAACTCCCCACCCCTCCAGGGGAAGTAACAGTCATCACTGTAAATGATAATTATGGTTGCGTTCCTTCCTCCCCTTTGCATGGCCAATGGCCAACACCGTGCGTTTTGTCTTTTATAATGTTATAATCTTCTCTACTCACACAGTCGAACATCCATCGCATCTATCTTATATTATTATGGGAAAACCCGAGGACAAAAATGAATGAAACTTGGCTCACATGCCATGGTGCACCAACAGAATCGGGGTGGAAAAGTGCTGTAACAGTTATAATAATAATAATAGTAAATAGCATTATTTTATTATGTGTAGCCTAGCACAAATCCCCGCCCAACAGCAAGCTCTCTGCGCTTCACAATCTATACTTTTACCCCAGCAGCAGACCTGAGAGCATTCTGAAGCTACCCCAATTTGAGTTATGGAGTAAGTTTAAAGTCTAAGAGTAAAAGCGCATTCCTGCGTTTCATAAATCCGAGTTGATTACTTAGACATTCAAAAAATCATTAAGTTAAGGCTGGGTAGGTGCGTTGAGGGGCTTGAGCATGAAGTGAAGGGTATACATTTGTATTATTAGTAATATTAGCTTTTCGGGGTAAAACGCTATTCCCACCCCCTGCCCTTCCACAGACGCAAAAGGACATTAGGCCACATAGAATTGTGTACTTTTTCTCACTGGTAATAAAAGTACAATATGTAGGCTATAATAGATTATATAACACAGGAATTCGCTTCTATTTTTAGTCCAACCAGAGAGCCCGAGACAATCTGAAGAGTTGGCATAATTTAGCGAAACGTCACACAACAATGGCATGCACACCTATACCTATTCAACAGAATGTGTTTTGGGAAACATGTGAGCTCTGTCGTCGCGTTGATCTGTAGTCAATACATTACATTTAGCTGTGTAGGTTTTGATTGATACAAATTACTAGATCTACCACTTGCTCCTCTCACATGGTCAAAGTGTCCGGTTGTCTTACGGTTGTATATTATTATTATGTCGTATCTTCTGTATTTGACGGACGGGTGCGAAATTCTACAGCATTAATTGTTTTCTTGGCGCGAATCAGGTTAATAATACGGGGTGTCCACTTCGGCTGGATCGGGTCGATCGACCAACTCGGTTGCCTGAAACTGAAAACAAACACGTTTGTTTTTTAGGCGAACTAGTCGGTCGATCGGGCCCGTCTGTAGTGGGCATCCCGTATAAACCTACATCCAAATTGAACTAGATGAATGTCCGACAGAAAAGTCTGCTTCAGGACCCCCCCCCCCCCCACCCCCAAAAAAAAGAAAAGAAAAAAAGTAGATTACTGACAAAAAAAGTAAATCTGCTGCCCATGGGCATAGGCCTCAATTGCACTAACAACGCAGCCACACCCTGTCACCGGGTTTCCAACGTGTAGCTTATTCAAAGGAATCCTTTTATATAAAATTGTTGTCTACCTGGACGATTATCATCATTGCCTTTCTCATCCTGGATCAGGCTTAAACTTTCCACACTTTCCCTGTCCTGGGCCAGCCTCTTGGTATTATTCCACGTCTTACCACTTTTCTGTAGGCTCCTCTGTCCCATAAGATGGAAAAATAAATAAACGAGTGTGATTCGTGTTTTTGTAACTTTCTGTTTTTACAGGGTCGGATAGTTGGCCCTCCGCAAACTGGCACTTTTCGGGAGACCAGATCAAAGCACCAGTAGTCGCCTCTTGCGACAAGCAGTATCATGGCAAATGTTATTCTTTGCTTTCCTATAATAAAATAAATGATCCCCCCCCCCCCACGGCAACTACAATGGCAACATGACGAAATAATAGGCCCTATTATTATTATCATTGCACGATAGTGTTCGGCTCTAGTTTTCATCAACGCCTCAACTGGATTGATAAATACGTCTTTCGGAGATTGAAGTCGGCAAATCAGAAGCTGAATCCAGAGAAATAGGCCTGTGTTCTTCAGGTTTGTCCCTTCAGAGAGGGAAATCTTAATAAAAATATCCAGTCAAAGTCAAAGTGATACATGTACTCCAAAGTCAGAAATATATCCGAGAGTTCCTGGGCCTTAGCCTTCTGGATTCTGTTGCAAGTGGATTCGTGATTTCGAACTGTTGCTTCCCAACTGGCACAGCTGCAGAAAAAAACAAACCCATAGAGAAACTAATATTTTCTGCATATTTGTCTGCCATGCAACTTGCCAATCACCAATACGACTGGTTAATGATGTTTTGTGCCAGTACTATAACCGGTTTTGACCCCTTGAATAGAACACAGAGGGCGCTGTTCACCCTGGGAGCGATCTCGTTGAATCCGAGCTTGCTGATTTAAGTGTTCGTTGAATCCGGGTTATTTTTATTGATTTTAAAGAAGAAAAAATGGGGGAATCCATCTCCTTTCGTTGAATCTGAGTTCCACGGTATGATACGAAGTTGAACCGAAATCCCCAAGACTGCGTTTGGGCTCAACAAAAAAACTACATGTATAATACACGTGCGGGCATTAAGTACTATTATAGGCCCTACCCTTCAGATTTGGGAATGTTGTCTTAAGACTTGAAAAAGCTAAAAGGGGCCAGGATCAATAAGACGCCGAGCCCCCAGCATTCGAAAGGGCCTTCAATGAAATCTGTCAAAGTCAACGAATCACCCATCGAAAGCTTATCAAAAGAGTGCTGGAAGATGCAGCTGATCCTCAAGGATTTGACCCAAATGTAACCTTCAGCAACTGACTGAATGGATGTCCAACCCATTATATATATATATAAATATGAAAATGTGTGTGTGTGTGTGTTTATAATATTTATAGCTTCTAAGTTTTGAAAAGATTTCAGTTCATTGGTACACATACATGACGAAGAAAAACGCTCTTTTGTATTTTTACTCCAAGTTTAGGTGTTTCACGCGTTAAGACAGTCTGCGGTCACGACCCCAAACTCAAAACATCACCATTTTTCAAAGCCTCGGGAGACATAGCTCTAATCGCCGATATATGAGTGTGAGAACTTCGTCTCACTTACTTGAAGAAAGCAAATAACGTTCCGGCAGCTACCACTAATGACAATTAGAATGTGGTTGTGGAGAGATGTCACAATGCTCCACCATTTATCCTTCTGATAGCTGCTTCTCTTACACTACGTTGCAGTGGAATTCAGTTTCAATGAAAACTCGGATTTAATGAAAGGAGATATCTCCCCCGAATTTTTTATTTTTAGAAAATCAATAAAAATAACTCGGATTTAGCGAACACATCAATGAGCAAGCTCGGATTCAACAAAGTCACTTACAGTACAGGGTGATCTGCTTTATGCAACCAATCAACGGCCTCCTTTCATACCAACACACGCGTTGTTATCACGCTCTCGTGTCTTAGCGTGTGTCGGGGTCGGACGGGCGGCCAGCGCACGTATGACATGTGACTGTGTGTGTGTGTGTCTGGGGAAGGGGGGGGGGTACTAACGGTGCGGGCGTGGAATGTCAGTAGAGATACAAACACGACACAGTTACATGTACGTGTATTATTTTTTCCCCGGCTACTGA
This sequence comes from Aplysia californica, assembly GCF_000002075.1. NCBI lineage: Eukaryota > Metazoa > Mollusca > Gastropoda > Aplysiida > Aplysiidae > Aplysia > Aplysia californica. The sequence goes on along the minus strand of NW_004798039.1, from coordinate 59,664 downwards.
TCAGTATTACAATGATGAGATTATCTTGACATGGATCTACGTAGATCTAATGGATTGCGGGCTTGACTGTAGAATCAAATGTTGCCGTCTGCTAGGCTCTACACAGCAACATAACTTGTTTGGCAAACAATACGATAGATAATAGATAAGATGACACGGGCGTGCATTTGAACAAATCAGCCCTCTTGCAGTCTGTGCTTATTGGTGCATGTATAGTTCAGCGTATTTTCCGGGAATTTTGCAGCAATTCTTGTAGTTTTCGTAATAGTTTTATGGCACTTGCAACACAATAAGGTCAAATAAGTGCAGAAGAATAGACATGTTACAATAGAGTGACATACACTGGTATAAAAAACACAAACAAAACGAAAATGCCTCTCATTAGAAGCCGAACTGCTTTTGATTGAGAAAGTTGAATACATGCTCGGTACCTGTAGATTACCAACACAAAAACCTCATATTTGCTATAACTTACGAACACTCGGATTCAACGAAATTGAAGGCCAGCTCGACGACTTCGTTGAATCTGAGTTCCACTGTACTATGTGATGATGTCCCGTGTACGCGAGTGTGAGTAAAGAAAAGTACAGTACAAAAACGGCCATATACCTCGGGCCTGGCAGTTCAGGTGAGCGGCTGGTTCGTTTTCAAAATCGTGGAGCGTTCTTTTGACCTATGTATAGACCTATATTGTAAGCCTATAGCTCAGTACACCCTGGTGTCGGTATGATGTGCTTCTTTTCGGACGCAAGTGTTACGTCTTAATCAATGTTGAGCAATGGGATATGGGACTTCAGAAAGTTAGACAATAGTAGGCCCTACGTTTTAACTGTATACATGAGACCTCTATCGAAGTTTTACTCTCTCTCTCTCTCTCTCCACACACACACACACACACACACACACACACACACACACACACACACACACACACACACACACACATACACACACACACACACGAGAGAGAGAGAGAGAGAGAGAGATAGAGAGAGAGAGAGAGAGAGAGAGAGAGAGAGAGAGAGAGAGAGAGAGAGAGAGAGAGAGAGAGAGAGAGAGAGAGTAGTGTGTGTACCATTGTACACGCGCATCCGTACGCGTTTGAGTACGACGTGTACGTAGTTATGGAGGAAGAGAGAGAGAGAGAGAGAGAGAGAGAGAGAGAGAGAGAGAGAGAGAGAGAGAGAGAGTTTACATACGGTATACACATGTACTACTGTAGCTTCTATAGGCCTACACTGTATTTTTTATATTGTTACGCGATTAGATCTAATGATGGTGCTCAATCTAAAAGCCCCAAAACTATTCTGTTCTCAAACTACCATGCTTTTTTTCTTTGACAAATAAAAACATCTGATGTCTCCTTTAGATAATAATGTATTATAATAGCAAACAGGATTAGAATCAAACAGTCAGTGCTAGGCTGCACGGGCTCTACAGCTCGGTCGGGCCACGAACAAACTTTACTATTAGATCTAGATTCTAGATCTAGATATATAGATTCTAGATCTAGCCCTGAATTTAGCCTAAATAGATTTGAGTTTTTTTTACCGAATATTTTTTTGCTCTTTTGCCTCGCGCTCATTATACCTAGAGAAGAAAAAAAAATCGAAAATGAGAGAAAAATCACAGGTGATAATTGTGATTTTGGAAGATAATATTATAATGTAACAGCATGGCCTCGGATTCAGAGCGACCACTGTTTGTACTAGCTCTAACTCTAAAGCACCTCGTTCTCTTGACTCTAGATTCTATACTCTTGAGTCTGAGGGTCAGTTCTTCAATGTTCATAATACATGATGGGAGCGTCGTCGGCATTTTTAGGATGAAGAGAAGGGCTGGGCAAAGATAATTCTTTAAAGCAGCAATATGACTGGACTCATACAAATGTATTATGTGCTGGAGAAAGGCCACAAATACACAACTTTATCTTCATCCTTGTCTGTCTTTCTTTCTTTTCTTTGTCTTTTTTGTTGTTGAAAATAAATCGTACAGACTTTAATTGTTTTCATACCTATGCAATTCTTCCAGCTTTTTATAACTATAGGGAAGCCATTATATTAAATATGTGAACCCCGTTTTTCGATTATCAATCATTCAATATGGCGGCTATGTAGTGTCGCTAGCAATGTTGACAACGCCAACGTTTTATCGTTATTATTCGCTTTAGAAAATGAAAAATCACACAATGCTTTCATCGAATAACATTTTCCACTAGGCAGTGTTAACATCGACAGTTAACAACTGCTTTAGTGGATGGACAAAACGGAATGAAGCATTTTTGGGGTCCCATCACGTATCGAAGACCAGTGTTTTGGTTTTGAGCAAACGAGCGCCTCCTGTGCCGCCTCAAGGGTACCGCAGGAGTAAGGATACAATCGCTCCTTTGTTTCAGTACGTTGTGTTCGGAAAGTAACTGGGCATTTTGTAACGATGGCTGATACCAGAAGGAGGGTGAAACTCTACATGCTGAACGAAGATCGTCAGTGGGACGACCGAGGAACTGGGCATGTTTCTTCAGCTTATGTGGAGAGGTTACGAGGGATGTCTCTCTTGGTCCGGTCAGAGACTGATGGTGAGGAATTATTCTTTTTATTGACTACTGTAATTACTCTCGTATGATGTATTAATATAGCCAAAGTGGTCACTGGAATGGGTGATCATCCCAGTTTGTGTTCCAGTTTAGATCTAAATGAGGGGTAGGGAAGATAAGTCAACTAAGTGTGGGTTCGGGGAGGGATTTTATCCAATTCATGTCTGAGATTTGTATAGGAATGAGATCATTCTAGATATCTAGAAGGGAGAGGAGCCAGCAGTGGATGTTCAGTTTAGTTAAAAGGACTTGACAGGGATAAATAAGCTTTAGATGGTTGAGATAAACTGTTTTCTGGGGAGGACTTCCGTAACGAGCGACCACTACTATGAGACAGCAGAACTAATTGAGGGCTAGGGGTAGGAGGGTTAGGGTTAGGCCTCTTTATTGTGTTTGATGGGGTGGCCGCTCGTTACGGCCGGAAGTCCATCCGTTTTCTGGGTAGAATCTTGATCTAATCTAGATCTAGATCTAGATCTAGACTAGATTGCCTAAGTATGTTGTTAGTAATTTTTTTGGTTTTTGTTTCAGTGAGATGCAAGTTTAAAAATTTTTTTTTTTTTACTGAACTTATATATTCATAATTCAGTGGAATACAGGCTGACTGTAGTAGTTTGTATAGGTCTAGTGCAGTAAAGTTGTGTTATAGTGAGTAATTGAATGAAGTTTACGTTTTCTATTATTTATGAAATTCTTTGTGTTCCATGTCCAAGTTGTGTTATTTAGAGTTTAGTTTAGAATCATATAGATCTAGATTCTAGATCTAGATTGTCTAGATATTCTAGATTTTGATCTAGATCTAGAATCTAGATCTCTATAGTCAATATATCTAGCCTACCTGTAATTGTAATAAAAAAAGAAAGCCTACTTCAGAAGGTTGGTATCCTTCCTGCCATGTGTTAATTTTCGAGAGAAGTGGTCCCGGCCTAACTAAATAGACATTTATACCTTATGTACTCAATCGGAAACAAAACCGGAAGTTGCCTTAAAAAAAGGGGGTCCCCCTGCCAAAACAAAAAAAGGGGGGGTTTAGGCCTGCTAAATTCACAAAATGATGGTTTGTGGCTGTTTTTAGTGCCAAAATTGTTCTCAGCACACTATGTTAGATACCGATTTCAGAATAGTGCCGAAAATAGATCTGTCTCAAAATGTTTGTCAGGCAACTCAGTCATTTTTTTTACTCGACTTTCGTTTTTTGTGTATAATGAATAATAATGTCTCTATAGAGTTAGGCTGGGACCACTTCTCCCGAAGACTGCCTAATTTTCCCCTGCAACAAGAGTAAGATAGATCAGATACATCTTTATTGAACAGATCCTGGCACATTGGTTTGGTGTTTCACCACATACGCTCATACACAACATGCACACACGCATGCAGACACACACACATGCACGCACGCACGCACGCTCACACACAGACACACACACACACACACACATACACAAGCAGGCTAACAGTCATGTGCATAATATAAATGAACAGTAATTGTATTAAACAATATTCTGACTGTAACTCAAATTTTATGCTGCAATTGCAGCTCTAAATCTGAATTCCTTTTTCGGCAATTTCCAAAGTCATTGAATCAGTGCTTAGTGACTGACATTTTGAAAAGTTTCTAAACTGTTATAAGTTATTAAAAAAACAACAACTATGAAAAGACAAGTCTTGTAAAATGAATAAGATTCTTGGACAGTTTTGGAATCCAATAATATAACTTCTCTCCATAGCTAGCAGATGAGAATAGGTTCAGTAGTTCAAACCCCTCAGAACGTTTTCCATTCCTGTGTATTTAAATTATTTTTTTTTAAATGGGATTATTTTACTTTCACACCTGTCTCATGTTCAGTTATTCTATCCCTCATTTCTTGTTCATTAATTCTATATGTCCTTTTCAAATATATTATTAGATTTTAAGATACTTGTTTACATTGATACTAATTTACCATAGGTTTAATTGCTTATCAGTATTTCGCTTATAATTTAAAAGTCAGGGGGGGCTACAAGGGGGTATCCTCATCATCATTGCCTTTCTCACCCTGGATCAGGATAGGCCACGAGCAAACACTTTCCACCTTTCCCTATTCTGGGCTAGTCGCTTGATGTCACTCCATGTCTTCCCACTTTCCTGTACATCTATTTCAGTGACTCTTCTCCAGGTTCCACGTTGTTTTCCCTCTTGATCTAGCACTTTCCTTGTTATGCAGCTGCTTGACTTCCTACAGGGGGACATACCCTTTGAAATAAACAAAAATCTAAAGGGTTGAAGGGGACATTCACACTGTATTATACTATAAAATATATTTTGCAATCAGGTTTGAGATTTTCTTGAAAACAATTGATTTCAATGGTTTTGGTGGCCATTTGTTGTTCTACAGTCAAAATTATGGCAGTTTAGCATGCATGCAGGTGTGAAAGTACCACCAAAAAATAGGTATGGAGGTAGGCCTATATGATGTTTAAGAATTGATTCCTGGCAGGACCTGGCGTGTCTTAAAAAAAAAATTGGTACTGTAAAGAGCTGTTGAGGGTCTGTTTTCAGAATTTAAAAAAAAATAGCTATACTTTTACCTGGCTTGCACCTTTATATATATTCATCTTTGTCACCCATATTTTTGAGTTTTTTCTTAATGTTTTCAAGTTCTAAGTCAGTTTTATTCCAGATCTGGCAACTGTCCAGAATTCATCCAGTTTTGTAGAATGTTATGGTACATTACTTTGTCGAAGAATACTGTCTTACTCGCAATAGTTGGAAAATTGAATGCCAGATCTTTTGATCACATGTTCTAGGCTTTGCCATGACAGGAAGATGCCTCTCTCAGCAAGTTATTCGACAAGAATGTTTTTCCAGCCTTTGTTCTTGTGATCATAATCTTAATGTTTGCTGAAAAAATGTCACTCTTACAAAAGTGAATTTTTGATTCATTGCAGGCTCAATATTGTTGGAATCAAAGATACAGCAGGACACAGCGTACCAAAAACAGCAGGTGACTTTCATTCCTTAGATTTTATGGGAATATTTTGAACGATGCCTGAAATGGAATTTAAATTTTTTAGTTTTAGTGCCATGAACGTTTTTAACAAATACATTTCAGTTTCTGCTCTCTTTGAAAAAAATATTGCTTATTGAGAAACATAGACCATTTTTCTAAAACACAAATTAAATATTTTAATGTTTAAGTACACAGTTTTTAAGTAGTCCATGCATGCAGTTGGATTGATAATTGAGTCAGAAAATATGGCTGTATCCCTTTAAGCGTCTCATGTTGATCTCTTTGTTGAATTACAGGAAACCCTGATTGTGTGGTCTGAGGCTGACAACTATGATTTGGCCCTGAGCTTTCAAGAAAAAGCTGGTTGTGATGAAATATGGGAAAAAATTTGCACAGTGAGTGTTTGTATTGTTATTTTGATTTAACAAAAATTGACTATAGAAAGTTTGAAGTCATTGTCTTTGTGAAGTAGCTATAAATTTGTTGAACTAAAAAACCAGTTGAATTTTAATTGACTAGCAGACTGTTATACAGTGTACAGTATTTTCTGAAGCTTGATCACGCTTTCGATTTAATATATTAGTTAAATTTATTCCTTTTTCTGTTTTTTAAAAATGAATTTGAAAATAGAGTTGTAATATATTTAATGCGTATATTTCAGGTGCAAGGTAAAGATCCAAGCGTTGACATAACTCAAGATGTAGTGGAAGAATCTGAGGATGAAAGGTTTGATGACATGCCTGATGCTGCCCCACCCATTGAGTTGCCTCCATGTGAATCCAGCAGATTAGAAGAAATTGCAGAGTTGTTTTCCTCGGTGTTGCCATCTCCAATTCGTCGGGAGAAACTAGCAGTTGCCATAGAGGCTGAGGGATACATTCGGAAACTGGTGGACCTTTTTCATATGTGTGAGGACTTGGAAAATGTGGACGGCCTGCATCATTTGTATGAAATTTTTAAGAACATATTTCTTCTGAATAAGAATGCATTGTTTGAGATCATGTTCTCGGATGATATTATATTTGATGTCATTGGTATCTTGGAGTATGACCCCACCTCACCAGTGCCAGTCAAACACAGAGAGTACCTGCGCAACACGGCCAAGTTCAAAGAGGTACGTGTATATTGCGGGTGTAGAAAATACTGTAACAGTATCTGGTTTGTTGTTGTTGTATATGTCAAGGGTTTTTTTTCTTCTGTTCATAAAGTATATGAACTGTCTTCTACAATACTGCAATTTATGTCTCACAGAAAGATCAAGGAGGTTTGTTTTGCTTTCTATTTTGATTATGGAGGGGGTTGCTTTCTCTCATATTTTTTTCTTTGAAGAGACAAATCTAATTTCTGTCCTTGTACCTTGTTCCTTGTGAGTTCAATAATTTTATGCGTCCCCATTTACTTTTATAGATGGTGCCCCCCTGTGTCTGGTCCTAGTTTCTGTATTCTAGTGATATTTCAATTGTTGCTTTCTTCCCCAGCTTTATTGTTGAGATTTGTTTTTTCTGGTTCTAGATAACCCCTAAAATAAGATGTTTTGTTCATGGTATTCAAAGGTAAAATTTCATAGGACTTGTCCTTACGATGTATGTTCTAATAATAATTTTGTCTTCCACTGAAATTTGAAGAACAGAATTTTGGCAAACATGATTTGTTGTAAGACTTAAACTAGTCAAAAGAACAGTCTGACTCAGATGGAGAAATACAACACAAATGCCTTGGATGGCAATGTTTTTGAAGGGTAGTTGGGCTAGGTGGTAAAATGAAGCTATGGTGAAAATTTCTGTGTTTACCATTTTTTATATTGAAGCAAAATGACGAGTACAACTAGGATTTAATTTATCGCTGTTATCTGGAAAATGTGAACAATGATTAATCCTAACACAACATTTTCTGGTTGGTTTTGTAAGGTAAGAAATGTATTCAGACTATTTTTCTACATACTTTAGTCCAGCTGGAATAGGTTGCATGAGACATCCTTGAGATGTTGCTTCACTAATGACATATGGTGTAGCATGAAGTTTCAAATTGCACACGAGACACTGACTACTTTTAAAATAGAATTTCAATTGATGTCCTGCACCTTTAGGGCCATAAAGTGTAGTTTTTGCAGTTTCCTCACTAAACTGCTCAAATGCATATAATTTTGGTGAATATTTCCAGTCTTTGGCTACTATTGCAAGTCCTATTCTATTGTCGCCTGCAAAGGATTGTTGACTGGTTAGATGACATTTTTTTCTGTGTTTCAGGTTGTACCCATGACCAATTCAGAGTTGGAAACGAAAATTCATCAGACCTATCGAGTACAGTACATCCAAGACGTAATCCTACCCACACCATCTGTGTTTGAAGAAAATTTGTTGTCTTCGCTCACGTCCTTCATTTTCTTTAACAAAGTGGAAATTGTCAGTATGATACAGGTATGATTGTTCTGACAGACTTTTAACTAATTGTTTTGCCGGATGTAAATGCATTGTGTTTATTTCTGTAATCTCTGATTTTCTTCATGCAAGGCTGACAGGTTTTTATAGAAGGTAATATATTTTAACATGCACTGCTTTAACCACTGTAATGATTTCTTTTTACTGCTATGCTTTTCTGGAAAATGCTAATTCATAAGTACAGTAACAATTTGTTTTGGAAGAAATATGTGAGGCACTCGTCAATATAATGAAATGGAAGAAACTGTCATGGTTAAGCAATTTTAATAGAATTTTTTTTCTTTCTCAACACCATTTCAAAACACATTTCTGTGTGGATTTTACTGGAAGAAAGAAAAACGTTAATTACAGGTCGGTTTAGTGTAAATTTTCAGTTTTAAAGCATTCTTAAGTTGTAGAAGTGACCAAACTTAGGCAGACATTTTCTCGTTAATTTTACTTCTGAAACTAGGCGATCCCTACATCCTTAAATCGCAAATATCTAAACTTTTATTCATGATCGATGGGTATTTTTTTTTTCAACAAAAGCAAGACAAATAAACAAGCTTTAAGATGATACCAATAACTCCACATGCCCCAAAATTGATGAGTGCCTCATCATGTTGCATATAGTTCAAGAAAGAAATAAGGACATGATTAGACGCAGCCTTTCTGAATTTTGATAAACAAAATGAAAGCAAGAGGATAGTTATGATAGATGATCTTGTAAAGGAATATAACGAACTTGTGATTTTATTATGATGAATTGTTGCGTAAGAAGACCATTTTTTTTATCTGGTCGTATGCTTTGGTATGATTCTGATGGCTTGGGGGTTATGCTATAGCAGGGATAATGCTTTTTTTGTCTGTTTCAGGATGATGTAAAGTTTTTAACCACGCTCTTCACCCAATTGACGGGGGAAGAAACAGATGATAATCATCGCAGGGATCTCGTGTTATTCCTCAAAGAGTTCTGTACATTTTCACAAACATTGCAACAGCCAAATAGAGAGTCGTTTTTCAAGGTAAGAGTTCATCATGCTTATCTTTCTTATCTGTAGCCTCTGAAGTTGAATAAAACCTTCATCTGTGGCCTTCATAGTGTTGCCAACGGACATACTGGGTATATTATCTGATTGAATTAAATGTTGGAGGATCAGTTGTGAGCCTTAATGAGCATGCAGTGACACATATTTGAAGACAAATTTTAGTCTTTGAATGGTGTGTAAAGTATTAAGTCCAGGCTTGTCAATTGTCGTGAAGTTCTCGGGACTGTCACGGATGGTTATCGTAAATTTGGGGGCCTTTTCACATGCACCAAAAGCAGTCTTACTTTATGTAATTTTGTTTTTAGGTAATCTGAAGTTATACGGGTGTCCCTGATTGTGTTTTGAAAAGGTGTGCAAGTCCGATTAGAACTGCATAATTTATTAGACAGTTTAAAAAAATGAATGTGTCTGTTGAAATTATGCCCTGTAGCGTTTTCATTTGCTGATTGTTATGAAAATGATTAAAATTTAATTATTCTTTATCTGTATTGCAGACATTATCGAATCTGGGAATACTGACATCAATAGAAATCATTCTGGTAAGCAATGAGTAAAAATAGTTTGAAATTCTGTATAAGCTTTTCATAGATTGAGAAGAATTCATATTTATTTATTTTAATTTTATTGTTTTATTGCTTAACATAACAGTTGGCCTCCTTGGTTCATTTGTTCCAAACTTTTTTTTTTGGTACTAAAAGAAATGAAAAGGGCTCAAAGTGATGCCTGTACTGTCCAATGCTGGTGTAGTGCACCACCACCAAGTCCTGTTTTAGCCATCTGGAGGAGTGCTTAATTCTGGAGAAAGAAATTTCATTAACTAAACTTCACCTTCCTAGCGGTCGTCTAAACCACTGCCCATCATACTGGTAGTGAATTGTAGAAGTATTTATGTTGTAGTCAGAATTACTCAAATTTGGTTGGGAGTAGTCAGAGGTGGCTTTCACCATTGTGGTCTTTCCTTTTTTATGTTACTACTGTAGTAGCTTGTTAATGGTGGGTTTTTAAATTTTTTTGGAGGAGAGTTGAAAAGCTTTGAGCATTATAATTGAAAGCTGAAGTTTTTTAAAAAGGTTTTGACATATTCTAACTTGAATGTCTTTGTTTTTCAGGGTACTGATGATGAGAAAATGAAGAATGCTGCCATTGACATATTTTCCTTCATTGTTGAATTCAGTCCGTCCATGGTGCGAGAGTTCATTCTCAATGAGAGCATTAGTGTGGATGATGTAAGTATTTTTTGTGTGACCGGGTGATGGGTTGTCTTTTTAAAATCCTTTTGAGAGCAGTGTGTTTTTAAACTGTCAGGTAAAGAATGTTTTAACAGTACATTGCTCATCAGTTATATGGTATTTGGCCCCACATGAAAAGTAGGGGTACATATATTTTAAGATGCATTTTTCTTTTGGATGCATGTGGATAAGAAACTTCAGGCCCGAAAAGCGGAGTTGTAAAAGAATTTTGAATTACTTTAATACGTTCGGTAATGTACTCAAAATTCAGGATTCAAACCCGGGACATATTGAATGAGAGGCGAACACCGTAACCTCTGGACAATGAAAGCCTCAGCGTCAAGGTTTACAAAATATAGATTTGCACAATGAATCTCAAAACTTGGAAACCAATTAGTCATAATAATTTTCTTCCACAACATTTTTTTTTTTTTTAGCTTTGATTATGCGTGTTATATGCGCCCTGCTGGAATACAGTAATCTCTTCCTAAGATCCCTGTGCTCGGGAGCAAGGAAAAACGGGATCTTAGCCGATGGAAGAATAAAAGAATCAACGGTGGCCCATCTTTAGGCTCACAAGTGGTAAAATGGTCCTCCTTCACTCTAAACTGAACTGACCTGGCCCTGGATGGGTTTATGACTTGTAGCAGGCAAAGAGTGGTCAACCTTGATGACCAAGCGCAGTGGTATGAGACATGGCATTTTCACTTATCCCTCCCCTTTACGTGTCTAAAATTTATAGCTTTCCATCTCTGATCGGGTTCCCCCATTTTTGTCAGTTCGCACCATTGTGTTGTGACCATACCAATTAAAATTCAGTCGGTCTCGCAAATTCAGAAGACAGCTGCGGCAATGGTCAGGGAAGAGTTCATAGTTTGTTGTGATCCCACCTGGTGCGAACTTGAAGGACCTACCCACCCAGCGTGTGATGTAAGTTTGAGTGGAGAGCTCAGATGCGAGTGGTGTTTGGGGAAAACAAATGCGTCTGCAAGTTCACACATTAGTGTGACCCCGTCTGGAACAAGGATTTACAATGCACATGTTATTACATTCACGAGAGTGGCTGATCTATGACGCAACGGGCAGTTCAATGATTGCAAATTTTCACTCTGTCTTAGTTGATGTGCTATGCCCTGCCTGATTTTTTTCAAGTAAATTATGATTTGAAATGCAGGATCTTAGCTGAATGTAGACCTTCAGAGCAGGATCTTAGGGGTGACTTTTGTATAGTAAAAATTCTGTTTTCTTAAAACAGAGGGATTTTAGGTGAACTTTGATCGGAAGCGATGGGATCTTGGGCGGAGACTACTGAAGTGTAGATCTAGACAAAGGTAGATGGATTGAGCAGTATTGGTGATATTCCAAACAGGGTTTACAGAATATGTAGGCCAGGCTAGTGTGAAGCCCTGTTGAAAAGTTTTGCGAGTTATTGTTTTTATATATATATATATTGTATAATTGTCTCATCAATGTTTTCTTTGCTGTTGCAACAGGAGGATCTTCTGATCAACTTAGTCATTGAGCAGATGATCAATGACTCGGATCCAGGTAAGTGCTCAGCATTGTGCACCTTGTACAATTTTGTCCATGTACTTTTAGGGTATGTGAGCTTAATAGCTGTCTTCTCTCCTTTGATGTTTATGTTTATGTCTTGGTTTTTTGTACAAATATGCTCTGTTCATTGATAAAATTGTGGAGAGATTGTAGCCAACAAAATGTGGGACAAGATAAAAGACTGACTGTGAAAGTAGAACTTTTTTTTGCGTTCTGATTTTCACTTTTTTGATAGTGATACGCACAAATAATGCAGTTAACATGACTGTTTATCGGTTTGTTGCTTTTATGTAGGAAACCCGCGTTCAGTCGGTGACAACCTTCCGGGCGGAATGAGTCAAGATATGATAGTAACTAAACTTTGAATACATTTTTGAGCCCAAGTAGTTTGGAAAATTTTAAGACCCGTTGTTCCATTTTGTATGTGTTAAAAGTAAGGTTAAGAGTGCATTTATTATTTTGTAGGTATTTCTTAAATAGTAATAATTTTGATGAAATATCCATTTTCTATTTTCAGAGCTGGGCGGAGCTGTTCAATTGATAGGCATCTTGAGGCTTCTTCTAGATCCGGAAAACATGTTAGCAACTGCCAGTGTGAGTTGTTTTTGGATTGTTCTTTCAACTTAGACGGGAAAAACAATGGGATAAAATTATCTTTTGGGGAAAAAAAGTTGTCTTCAGTCAACAATTAAAAAGTAAAAGGATGAAGTTTCATCTTCTTGAGCATAACTGACTTTGCCAGTTGCTGCAGTTGGTTGCACAGGACTATCAGTCTATTAATTAATATTTTTACAGATTTGACACCGAGTGTTCTTATAATAAGGTTCCAATGGTTTATCAACCTTGACTAATCATGTGCGGAAACGAAACAATATTTATTTTTTTGTGGGAATTTAATTTATTTCTCTCATCTTTTATTCCTCAGAAAACTGAAAAATCAGAATTCCTTAGCTTTTTCTACAAGCACAGTATGCATGTGTTGACAGCGCCACTGTTTGCAAACACTGCAGACAACAAACCAAGCAGAGGTAAGATAGTCTTGTTTGATATATATAAAACCCAAGTTTGTGTAGACTGCATGGATTTTTGTTTTCCTCAATAGTCAGAGTTTTATAGAGAGTGCAATACCCAGTTTATTCACTAGCACACGGGCAGCATCAAGTTTCTGCTCCTTTTCTTGTACGATCTTTGAATTGTGGCGGGAGCATTGTTCAAGGTCATGGTTGTTCTTTCTGTTGTTGCAGCGAGTGTTCTTGAGATATCGTCATTTTGGTTTCTGATTAAAAAAAAAAGTCTTAGTAATGTTGTTTCTTTATCCTTGCATAGTGTGCCCTTTCCCTTTTCCAACACATGTACTCATCTGATAAATTCGCAGATATTCTTTAGACTCCATTAGAATGCTAGGGAGCTGGCCGTTGTAAGATGTTTGAGCATCGCAACTGTTGTCATAATTGGCTTTTTTGTAATAACATAACCATCAAGACAGTGTTTTTCTTTTTAAGTGTCAACCCTAGTTTATGTTCTTGCTATGATGCTATTTCAAGCTGAATTTCGAAAAAGGAAAAGGATTCGCAGCTTTCTATTTTCTTTTTTTACATCCAGCAAAGTTTCACTGTTGTTGCAAACAAAGTAACGAGGCAACATGATCATACCCCACACCATTGCTGGTAGCCACATCACCTTGATTCTGAAAAGTTCCCACTTTTCCCCGAACAGATGACTACCAGAGTGCCCAGTTGCTGGGGCTCATACTGGAGCTGTTGACGTTCTGCGTGGAGCATCATACCTACCACATAAAGAACTACGTCATCAATAAGGATGTGTTGCGGCGAGTGCTGGTCTTATTGAAGTCTCGGCACTCCTTCCTTGTACTTTGTAAGTACTGTACAACCTTGACATTGCCTCATTTATGCAGTTGCGAGCGCCGTAAAACCTTTACTTTAACTAGACTGACATTGCCCCATGCTCATTCTGCAATGAGCCGAATAAGTTTTGGGAGGTGATATGTCATTGTCAAATCCTGTTGTAATCCCTGGTTCATGTTTTAGTCTCGTGGTAAGGAAGAATAAAAAGAAAAAATGAATTTTTTTCCTCATTGTTTTGAAAACATTAAAAGACCTCATAATATGTGGAAGGAGTAGGAAAATTTGTGACTTCATATTTAAGTGGAGACACTACAGACATAAATTAACCTTTTAAATGTACAGTGGAAACAGTTTTGAGTGATTTTCTTGTGATAAAGGGGTTAACCAAGATATTTTGATGAACTGTTCAGCCTTTCAGTCCCATTTATTTGCTACTTTGGATCAGATTTGGGTCTCAGGCTTGTAAAACGATATTATGTTTATGAAATTACTCACTTCCCTTCAATACAACAATCTGCATACTAAATTTGGTTAATTCTAATTTGAAGTTTTAAAAGGTGCATTTGTTGAAGATATTGCTGTCACAGTCAAGAAAAGTCCCATTTCATTAAAAAAGATCTTTTCATTAAAAACCTCTCTCGGGCTCAACACTTTTAGTACAAAGAAATCCCTCTGAAACTAGAAGCACCAAACAAACCCTTTCAAATAAACATCATGTACAGCCTCTGAGACTGAAATCTTAGATTTTGGAAATTCACCATCGTATCCCCACCTTCTAGAAAAGTAACATGAGAAAATGAGAAGAAAACGTTTGTATGGCTTGTAGATGTTTTGATGCAAAAGCTAGTTTTAAACACGTTAAGGGATAATTTAGTCGTAATAAGCGTTCAGAAAAGTGAAGACCCCTAAGCTGTTTAGACCTATGTTAATCCCTTTTCTTTTCATTTTGCGGGTTTGGGACTTTTTTTATGTGTCTTTTGTAGGTGTCATTAATTTCTTGTTTCTTTTAGGGTGGGTTTTTTTTTTACATATATGTACTTCTTTGCAGTTTAAACCTTGATTGGTTAAGTCATTCAATATATTTTTAGATTTAGATATGTCCGGCCAGAAGATAAATGTGAGGTTCATTGTTCTGGTTGAAGTGCAAATTGTGCTCAAATTGACGCTTATGTCCCAACTATTACAGGTGCCTTAAGGTTTTGTCGGAAAATTGTCGGATTGAAAGAAGATTTCTACAATCGTTACATCATCAATGAGAACTTGTTTCGGCCCATCGTTGATGCTTTCCTGGCAAACGGTGATAGGTATAACCTGATCAATTCTGCCATGATTGAACTCTTTGAGTTCATCACATCGGTGAGTCAATTCAGATTTTGGTTCAGAAATGAAAAAGCAATTGTTTTTCATCATTCTATTTGATCTCTAATGAATTTTTTCATAAGTCAAACAATGTGAGTCTGCACGTTTGAATTGTGGTAGGGAATCTAATTCTTTGGTTTGGTACTACCTGTAGGCAGTAGTTATTGTAAGAAAGGCTATTGAGGTAGTTGTTTGTTCCTGTAAATGTTTATTTTTAAATTGCTGATTTTAAGACGTCAAGATACTGCAGTAACTATCGTTAAAATTTTAACAAACTGGACTCCCTGTGCTTCGTTTTCTATCTGCTGCAATTGTATTCTCTCTATGTTGACAGAACTGCTTGTGTAGAATATGACCCTGAGTATTGGCCATACAGTATGTGTCTGACTTAGGGTAACAGGACAAGGTAGCAATGCCAATCGGGCTTTCCCGCGAGGCGAAAATTTGGTCCCCGTTTACGGGCGATTTTGCGGACCCGGCCGAAGCGTAGGTGACTAACTTTGTCAACCTTGGTCTGCTCTATTTCCGAACCAATCCGAATGAAACTCGGCACCCAATCAGAAAATAGGGCAAACTAATGATATGTGGACGTTGAAGTTCGTACACATAAATTAACCTATACTTTTGGTGTCGGAAACACTTTCGTATCGTGTACACCGAAAACTATAAGGAGTTTGAATTTCAACGCCCAGATGGTAATAGATCTATCTATCCTCTATAGTGTGCTCAAATTTGAGAGTTCTGTGTCAAGCAGTTGTTTAGACCCGATCGTAAATCTACGACTACCCCCCTATCCAAAGCGGCTTCGCACGGAGACCGGCAATTTTCCCCTCACTCTCGTGGCAAATGTATGTGACCTACAAATCCCCGCATGACTATTCCAGGCCCGTTAATTGGTCACTTGAAATAGGGCAATGGCGGGCGCGCGCATCCGGTTGTTTTTCTCTCTATTCCCCTGTAACATCGCAATGGGGGTATTCCGAGGCGAGGTTATCTCGTCTCCGGGTGTTCGCGTCTCAAGGGGGAAAAAGAATTTTTAATTGTACGGCATGCTAGATTGAATTAAATTATCTTTTACGGTTGGCATGGTCTAAAGTCATCATAAAAAGCTTTGCAATTATTTAGTCACGCTGCCGACATATATTCTTAAAGATCCCATGTTGTGATACGATGCTATAAATAAAATGGACTCATCTCGACACCCCTTTTTCGCAAAATCGTAATATGTACACCACAATTTTAATTATAACAAAATAACTACGAAATTGGTAGTAAATCTGACTGCAGAAATGATTTCTACACTCAAAAACACATCAGGTAGCCCAGTTTCTCTCGAACACTCGGATTAATTACCGAGATATCGTCGATTTTCATACAGAATCTGCTACTGCGTGGTCCACTTTTTAGGAGTATTTTCCTATATGTGGGTCATCCATATTTTGCCGACCTTTACAACCCCATAACTTTTTTATTTATGAACCGATTCTCAAAATTCAAGAAGCATAATTATTAGAATTGAAAATTCTTTCTTAGGTACCAAAAAAAGGGGGGCAAAAGTGAAAATTTAAATTTTCATTGGCATTGCTAGACAAGGTGAACGTAACATTTGCTGTTTGACGTCTGGTTTGATACTTTTTAAAATTCTTTTTGATTGGCTGTGAATGCATTTTAAAAATTTATTAGTATATCTCTTTCCAACACAAGTCGCTCTTAGCAACCTGATCATATCTGATAAGAACATTTCTAGAAAAATAAAAATGTTAACATATAATTTCTTGTGTATCTGTTCTTGCCATTGTAAATCTGAAGCTTTAATTAAATTACTTTTGTGCAACAGCTTTTTCAAGCTCCCTGAGAAACACCTAGCGATGATATTCACAAATTGATTTTGTTTTTCAGGAGGACATCAAATTATTGAGAACCTACATCGTTGAAACTTTCCAGAAGGAGTTAGAGGGAATCAAATATGTCAAAACATTCGAAACTTTGAAACTGAGATACGAACAGCAGAGAGAAAAGAACAGAGACAAACATCCGTTCGAAAGGTGGGTACTCAATGTAAACATGCCAGCCATAAGACTATTACTGTAGATTGATGGTAACGTCAAGTGATTTTTTTTTTTTTTAATATGATGTATGTAGTATTTTGTGTAATTTAAAACTTTTCGTTTGTTCATTTGCTCATATTTTTCTTCTTCCACACATACCATTTGCATGAGCCACGCTCGAGAGAAAGAGCAAATGAGTTGTCATTGTTCACTTATCATTTCAAATTTCACTTGTCAGACATTGATTTTTTTCCTGATACATTTACTCTTTCCTTTCGCTCCCATAGAAAAGTTACACCAATAAAACTGAAAAAGGCTGCTGGAAAGCGAAAGTGGTCAGATTTTCAGGTGTTGGCTGAAAGTGATGAGGAAGAAGAAGATGATAGCAATCGGTATATATTTCTTCAGTAAAAAGACCTGCCAACTGTTTGTTTCCAAATACTTTGATTTTTCCATTCTACTTTTGCACAGCCTGTCACATGCATATTTAAAAAAATAAAAGAACAGTTTTAGAAATTAAAGATTAAAATGAAAACTTTTGTGTTTGTAATGTCAAGAAGCAACTATATTTTGTTGTCCTTTGTATTTAAAAGAAGTCACACAGTAACGACTCAACTCAAGATTATGCTGTCAAGGAATTTAACTTGTTTCATATTTCCTTACTCTTGAAATTTATCAACTCTATGAGGTTATGAGGACCATCAGTGATTTGAATTAAGCCAAAGAAAAAGAAAAATTGATTGAAAAGCCTCGACCACCATTCCTTGTTGTAAATTTGATTGTACTTTTTTCAAGAAAAATGAACCACAAGGTCTGAAATCTACTTCGGATAGCTTTAGTTGTTCCCCCTATAGAGTTTGAAACGAAGCAGCAGATTGAATGACATAGAGTCAAATGCATTTTGTAAGGAAGCCTTTTGTAAGAAGCATAAACATGATTGTAATTGATGATCTTTTTTGAACATACCCTTTGTCTTCATTTCTGTTCATTTTAACACACCATAGAATTAGCACAGCGTAGAGTTGGCAGGTCTTGTATGTTTGGTTTGCCAGTTAACACTGTGTTCCTTGTTGTGGCTGGGTTATTTATTTTTTTTCTTGTTTACTTTTTAATTTTCGCTTCGATATCTTGGATTTGTATAATAGTCATGATTCACTTTGAATAACCCCATAACAAGCAATCAAATACATTTATCGTGAAAGTGCGCTTGTCACAATAGCCACAGATATAGCAAGTTGTAGTGGCTTATGCTACTGGCAGAGGGCTTTGTACAGGGTCACAGGAAATCTCTTTTTTTAGCACTGTCCCCTTCCTGAGAAATACAGTTTGCCATTTTTTTTAGTACAGTGTCTCATTTGTGAGAATATGCCTAGTGAAAAAATTGTAGATAAATGGTTAAAGTGACTGATTTAAAACATTTTTCCAGTCAATGGTCTTCTTGTCAGTGCTTATAAAATGATTTTCTTGGAAAACAGGTTTTGGGTTACTTGTTTTTTTTATTTTAAAGTTTAGATTTGCTGCTATCATATGCACTTTCCTGCTCATATTATAGAGAATAGTTGTGTTGACTTATTTCTGCGTACAGTAAAACATTGTCCCTTCATAATAAAGAAAATTGATTCAGATCTCGGTTATAAAGAGAATTCAGGTAATCCCTCTTTATGTTCACTGCAGTGGACTTCATTTGGGCTGCATAAGTATAGAAAGCTAGTTCATTTTTGTGAAAATAAAAATAAATAAGAAAGCACATTACTCTCACAATTGAAAAGGCGCAGTTGCAGTGTGTTGCTACATGCAGAATATATTTTTATTGGGTCTGGAGGTGTTTGTCCAAGTTACCGCCCAGTACAGTACAGTGTTGTGTGTTTGTTTTTTTGTTTTTTTTGTGTTCTGAAGTTGGTAAACCTTTTCTGTGTGTGAGATCTTTGTAAAAAATCTGGCTAGTCAAATTAGAGACTTATGTGGGTCACCTGCTGAATAGAATAGCCATTGTGCACTTGGATCGGACAGTAACACAGTAAAATGTTTTCATTTATGATGGCTCTTGTCAGATTGTCTTGTATATGCAGGTTTTTTATTTTTATATTTTCAATCTTAATGAAAGTTGAAATGATATGGGAACATTACATCTTGGATAAAGGAAGTGTTAGCAATTGCTTTATCTTAATTTCTTGTCATGTAACAAAAATGGTTTTGTTTTAAATACGTTTTTCTCATTTCGCTACGGATGAATTGGCTCTATAGTAGTGTTGGACGAGCCCTTTCACTTATTTTTTTGGAATTATATTCATTTAACATGATTAGTACAAAGTTGTCTTAATTGTTTGAGCCATGAATTACTTGAAGCAAATTTGGAAGTTTGTGTTCATTTGGATTCAGGATGGCCTTTTCCACTTTTTTGTGTATACACGCACAGATCATATAACATAAACATATATGGTTGCTGTGCTCAAATAGTGATTAGTGACTTTAATGGGAATTGGAAAGCTTAGTCCTGTTTCTAGAAAGTAGATTTTGTCTGCTTTTTCGTAAAATAAATTGATCTTTGAATAATATTTAAATACTGTTGTTTGGGCAATATCAGAATGGTTTGTTGTGATTGACGATTTCCATTATTTTAGTTATAGGCACCCTTTATTTAGTAAACAGTTTAGTAATTTTTTTTTTCAAAATTTGAAAAAAGTTAATTAAAAAAGAAGGGGGTTTGATATTTGCTTTTGCTATTTTTCTCATAGTAAAATTTGCATCTGCACTTTTTTGTAGTGGTGGATAAACGTGCACTGTGATTTTTTCCTGTTTTTGTTTTTTGGCCTGTTAATTTTCAATAGGAAATTAAATCTGTAAACCCACCAGTTGCTCATTGGTGCAAGGCTGTATGTACAACAAAATATTTAATGCAATATGGGGAAACTATAGGGTTTTTTTTTCTAATTCTCTGTCCGAATTCCATAAGACATTTCTCTCTCGCAATTTAGTGTAAGAGATGCTGCTTATTTTCACTTAAGAACTTGTATTACAACTGATTTTTATGAACAAGAATTTAGTATTATATATTTTCAAGTTATGTTTGTTTTGAACTTGTGAGCATCAGATTTAAATTACCCCCCCCCCCCCCCCCCCAAAACTCAACTGTGTTTGACTCATATATACGTACATATAAATCTGTAAAAAATCTGATGTCTTTTCTTTTTCCTTTCTTTTTTGGTGTTTTTTAGCCATGCAGCTTCAATAGTGCGCAACAATCGCTTCCGTCGAGATGCAAGAGCCCCTGATGAGGATGAGGAAATGTGGTTCAGTCAAGACGACGAGAATGAAGACAATGACAGTGCTCCTCAGGTATCAGAGCTCTTGAAGAGCAAGATGGAGTCCGACCTGGATCACATACACAAGCTGTGGGAGAATAAAAAAGGTGAGATTTTTTGTTTAAATTTTAGTCTAAACTACTTTTTACACCCTTTACGCTTTGGTTTAGCAGGTGTTGAGCATGGCTCTTTCAGTCTTCTGTCCTTGAAAAAATGAACTGTTCTTAGTCATGTTACTTACCTATTTCTTGTTTTAGTTGAAAATTATGTGGAAGTATTTTGTGAATTGTTAAAGATGTTCCCTGTGAGGAAATGGAATTTAATTGTTGCTGAGTGAATGAACTCTCCCTCATACAATCTTTCTTTTTAAGTTCACAAGGAATCGTTTCCCTCTCAAATTGTTCTTTGAAATTCATGAGGACTTAAAATCATGAACTGAATCTTTTGATCTGTGTCACTGATTTAATTCATGGTTTGGGGACTAAAGTCTCATAGAACGACATAACCATGGTATTTTTACAGGGAGGCGGAGGTCCTCAGGATTCAGGGAGTCTATTGGTGCTATTGCTGGCTTGTCTAAGACATTTCACCTTCCGTCTTCTTCCCGTTGTAGGCATTTTGGTGACTTTTTTTGATTGTGTTCTTTGTGTTGGGATGATAACACATATGATTCTGCGGGTTCGCAAGTTGAAGCGTAGCTGCCACTTTCCCGCTAAATAGAAATAGCGGAAACTCCGCTTCATCTAGCTTTTCCCGATATTTTCCTCCTTCCTCCGCTGGACTGCTCTCGCTTGCAAATTGCGATACTTTTTTTACACGCAGAAAACACCGAACCGGGAGAGAGACGAAAACGCAGCTTGCACATGTCCGCCCATCCGCCCGTAGCTTTCTACTTCCGTTCTTTCAGGCCTAGCGCTAGTTTCACTTTGTTTATTGTGGAGCAACAAAGTGTCGATCGGGCATCGGGTCGTTAGCGTGCCGAGTTGTCATTGAAAACGGCGGAAATTCGAGAGAAATTGATGCAGAATGCAAATATAAAAGGAGCTCCGCTTGCTGCACTTTGCGTTTGGTGCGATAAAGAAATCGCGACCCGCCGCACTCCAGTACAATTGCGGTCCCGTTTGTTTACATG
This sequence comes from Aplysia californica, assembly GCF_000002075.1. NCBI lineage: Eukaryota > Metazoa > Mollusca > Gastropoda > Aplysiida > Aplysiidae > Aplysia > Aplysia californica. The sequence continues at coordinate 38,123 of NW_004798039.1, read as the reverse complement.
ACGGCTATTGTGGCTGTTGAGGTGAATCTAGATCTAGATAATCTATTTCTGGATATAATCTAGATTTACACATATTTAGATATCTAGATTCTAGATCTAGATTAGATAGCCTAGGCTATAATTTTAATTCAGGTTAGATCTACACACTACAGAGGGACTAAGTTGAGTGCAAACGGGGCTGCAATTGTACAGGAGTGCTCAGTACAGCGGCAAAGGTGTTGCCTCCTTGATCCAATACTGCGCGCGCTGTACATCGATGTACACGTTTAAAGTGAAAGAACTCCTTCTATAAGACACCAGCTTGCAACAAATACTGGATTTTTAGTCACCAAGTCCAAACTGTGTCAAATTGACTCAAATGCTTGTTAGTTTAGTCTACTTAGTGCCTGTGTTGGGTTTTTTTTTTTTTTTTTCCAAATACATTTTAATTCAGTTGCCTATGGTTAACAAATATGACAGTTTTTCCCTTCCAAAAACCATAGGCTAGATTTTCCAGTATATATTGCCTCTGGATCTCACTGGTTTTGTCCTGGCCTTCGGAGAGCGCGCGTCCGCCTTTGCATGAATTTCCTCCTTTTTTGAAATTCCTGAGTGGCAGCTATGGTTGAAGTTGCCATATTTTCTACATTAATTCTCTTTTTAACAAAACTTACCTGTTTGAATTGAATCGTTGAATCAGTTGGGTTTGTGAAGGCTGAGAAATTAATTAAACGAAATTCTGATAACGCATACTTCTTTGCTGAGAGCGAACCTAGAGCTCAACAGCTGTGTGAGAATGATTGAAGGTGTTGCTGACAATTGTTGGCGGCATCAGTTGCTCTAAGGCGTACTATCCCTTTCTTTCTAATGGTACATTTTATTTATTTATGGTTCCAAGATAAAGATCGAAAATAATTGTAATATGTTGGCTTTCCTTAGCTTTTCTTTTTTCTTCTTTTTAAAAAATCTAATCTTGATAGGCTGTTGCAATTCTACCCCTAGTTAGATCTCTGTTAAATAATTAAAGATTGCTACTGAATTTTAAAATAACTTTGAATAAACATTTTCACAGTGTTTAGAACTAATATCAAAGGAAGAATTATTGACCCTTGTTGAGATTTCAAAATGTAATTACTACATTTGTAATGCACCCTCACATTTTCTATCCTTGTGAAAAACATTTGATGCCTACTGTTCTGATTTGTTTTTAATTGGAAACTGATTTGTTGGGTAACTCGACTTGCATGTTGATTTGAGAACATTCTTGTTGCTGATCAGATTTCTGTGAAGATTTCCGTTTTGATAAGACAATTTCTTAAATGGTTCAATTTGAAGTTAAAAAAAAAAGTAACTAGTTATGTCCTAAGTAGGTAATTACTCCCATCTAATTTTTACTCAAGTTTGCTTGAATAGTTGTATTATGAAGTCAAAACAAAGTGTCCTAGTCTGTTTTGTCATCAAAAAGATTGATTGTTTCTTTCTGGAGTTTAGATCCAACATGTGTTAATTTGGAGCACAGATGCTAGATGTGAGACATAGAGTATATTTTTAGCTGCAATTAACACGTCTTGAGTATGAGTTGAATTTTGCGCTGGTTATGGTTCAAATATTCTTTAATTTTGTCTCTTTTTAGATAATGGTAAAATTGTTATGTGGCACAGCAGGTTTGGAAGTGGGTTAAGCATATTAAAGTCCAAGCATTGTCTGTGTGAATTTGATGTCCCCCCTTCCTGGAATATTTTCCTCTCTGACCAATGTTCCATCAGGGAAACAACTGCATGTTTTATACGTCTAGTGTAGCATCAAGCTTGCGCACTCCCCCCCCCCCAAATCGACTTGGAAAGAAAGTAAAGGGAGTTCTAAATACTGTTTCACTCTCCTTGCTTTGTAAGATTTCCACTGGTGGTAGGTAAGAGTTCTGGTGTGGTTGCTCCTCCTCTCCCCCTCCTCCAAATCCTTATGTAACTGCTATTATTGTACTGGTTTTATCTGTTTATAGTAAATATGGCTGGTATATGAGCTTGGCATTAACTAACAACAACTTTTAAAAAAATGTGACTTGTTTTCTCCCTAGCAAAAGAAAACCAGTCAGAAGACAGCCCGCCGCGGCTCCTGACTGGCACCAAGTCCTCCATCAACATCAGCATCAAGACTGGCAGCAATTCTTCCCTCTCCTCCCTGCTGAGCATGCCCGACTCCCCAGGATCCCCTGGCTCCCCGCCCATTTTGGGCTCCCCCGAGTCTCCCAGCAGCCCCCCGAGCTCATCCCCACACTCCCCGGGCCGCCTGGCCCCGACCCCGCACACCTCCCCCAACAGCAACAGCAACAACCTGACGGTGGTGGCCGGCAGCAAGGCCGCCTCGGGGGCCAACAACAGCACTGCGGCGGACGCTGGAGCAGCAGCAGCAGCAAGCAATACAGAGGCGGCCACCGGGGGAAACGGCAGCGCGGTCATGGGGGGCACTGTCAGCACCACCATGACGGGCGGCGCGGCCTCGAGAGTCGCGGCCACAGTGGACGCAGTGACCTCGTCTGTGACCAATGTCGTCACCACTAAAACGGTGAGTCCTCCATCTACTTTTCAGGTGCCTCCTACCCCTACTGGGCTTCTCAAGAGTTTTTGGATGTTACTTTTTTGCCTCCCAAGGATGGGCCATTTTCTGGGGTTTTCCTGTATTCTGGATCTTTTTTCACCTTTAAGTCAAATAATCCTGATTTGTTATGATTTAATGCATGATCTGGAGATTTAAAAAAATGATTAAGTCAGTCTTTCTTGGGTGCTGATACATAGCTAAGTATTTGTCGTGAAAATAAAACTTTGGACGACTTGAATCTTGAATTGTTAAGACTCTCTGACTAGATGTGGGTTAATGCTTTCTTTAATACTGTGTACAACTTTTGTCCGAAAAATAGATGACTTGGGTAAAAAAAAAAAAAGGAAGTAATAGACATTGTAAGGTTTTGGTATGACAAGTTCAGTTTAGAGATCTGTACAGAAAAGAGAAACTGTATTGATTTCATAAATAGAATAATGCTAAAAGCTTTGGACCCTTGTGTCTAATATTTAGTATTTTATTTAATTGGTTTTTAAAATTTTCCTCTGCAGCCTGGTCTAAAAGGATTAGTGGACTATCCAGATGAAGATTCAGAAGAAGAAGAAATGGAGGAAGAGGAAGATGTGATAGCACCATCTCCGAAGCGGCCAAGAGTGGGGACATAACAGAAGCTTATGAGGCTCCATGCTCACGGTTCATCCCTCATACCTCCATCAAAATTTTATCCTTCACAAAAGCCATGTTTTAGGATGGCGGGCCGAGGTATATGATCTTGACCTCCTCCTACTCCCACATACACCCCCTCCCTCCCCCCTGCCTCGCCCCTCCTCCCAACATGGTCACACACTGACCTTCCCATTGTGCAGACTGCTAGTGATATCTCACTGTCTTTGAGTGTGGACTTGTGTGTTTGAAGGCAGTTTACGACCTCACCAAGCATCGTGTGTGAGAGGGAAGGGATGATTGTCTAGGTTTAAATGTTGTGTCTCTGGAGCAGTCAAAATGATGACCATCTCACGGAAAATTACTTTGACGAACTTTGAAAAGGTATCCTGTAATGTCTTAGGAGATTTAAAAGAAAAGACCTAATGGCCTTGATGATCGGTTGAACACAGAGTTGGTGGCAGCTCACAGCTACGCTAACGAGTCACTACACAAACTGAGATTGCCGGTGTTGAACATTTCGTCTCCGATCTTCGCTAAGGGAATGAGCCATCCAGCACCATGTGCCTCATTTTGACTGCCCATCGGACAGATGTTATAGCCATCATTGTTTCCATTAATGACGATCTTCAGTACCTTCTTGCAATTTTGCAGTCTACGTAGTCAGGAGGTAGGGTGGGTGGGGGGGATAGTTCGAATGCAAGAGGAATGCAATGGTCAAAGGATGTGAAAGTCAGTGCTGTACTTCACTGTTGAACATTTCTAATCAGTTGATTTGTGAGGTTCAAGTTTATTCGCCAGTTTTAAAAAATCTACAGTGGGTGCGAGTGGAAAGTATGTTGCTGTATACTGAGACTGAGTTTAATGTTGCAACCCCAAGATTGTGTAAGAATTATCTTCCAGAGTACAGTTCCTTAAGACGTTTTGTTGGATAGTGTTCTGTTCTGTTGCTTGTTTATGATTGACGTGAGCGGCATGTTCATTTGTTTGGGAATGGGTTTGGGGGTGTTTTTGTACGAAAGTTACCTTGTAAATATGTCATAATACTGCAGAGAATGGACAGATTCAGGGATTATTATATTTCATAATAAGTTTGTGGTCATTCTGTCAGGTCCTCGTGCTTGTGCTAGTGGTACCCGTGTATGGTTGCTGCTGTTCCTCTCAGTTTGTCATGATTTTGCCCTCCTCGTTTGTCTGTTCTCAAGTAACTGGACATGAGCACACGCATCTCATTTGTCTATATCTTTTCCCTGTGCAGTTGTGTGCTTCAAACAGTGAAGTCTGCAAGTAATGAGTAAGCCTTGTATTGTAGAAAGTGAGTTTGCTATGTAAAGCTGGCCGAATGTCAATGTGCCACAAAAGTAACCAAGAGATCGTGTACATTCTAATGATTGGCTGCACACAGAAATATCACCTTGTACATTTGATGAGAAAAGACTCTTATGGAGTTTTTGGTCATAAAGTGTTGATTGATTTTTACAATTTTTCATAAGCATTGCCTCTTTTTGATTGTCTTTGTTTCAATTTGTTATGAGACGTGTTTTGATTGAAAGGGAACAGGTGTTTTCACCTTACTTTCATATCTGCGCTAGCTGAAGCGTAGTTATGTGAACTGGTTGATGCACTTTGGCACACGCTTCATCTTTTGTCTTGCGGTTTTTTGAAAGAAGCAAAGAATACATTATATGGAAAGAGTGAGAGAGGAGAAATGTATGCTCTTGTTTGTCTTGACAAGATCCTTCCCCCTCCCACCCACCCTGTGGCTCACAAATTGTGTTGTTTGTGTGTCGGGTGGTGTAGACCTAGGCAGGAGAACACAACAGCTAGGACATAGACATGCTAATCGTTTTGGATTCAGTTCTGATTCTTTTGCCTTTTAGCATGATTTGAAGAAAGCGTTTTTTGTTTTTTTTGGTGAAATCTCGAATGCTGATATGTAGGAATGAAAGCAAGAAATTATTTGATTACTTTTTTTCTCCACCGCAGCAGATGCTGGGGCATGGGGCAACACCATCTGCTCTGTAACTGTCCCATCTTAACTACTAATTGTATAGCGATTATTTTACCAATCTTTTTTTTGTGAAAATCAAAATGGCCCAAGAACGGTCTTCTTGGGGAAAGAGATTTACCTCGGTTTATCATGGGACACAGTGGCACACAGCCACCTGGACGAGATGTCTTGAACAATGGAAGTATCTAAAAAAGATTGATGTTAAAAGCCCGTCTAAAGGGTTTGTTTCAGTTTCTCATTTTGTTGATAAGGAGTCTTGTTCGGACCGCTAGTCTTTTTCACTTACTGGGTATTATATACCAATGACCTGAGTTACATTTGTTTCTCAGTTTTAGGAACTGTGAAGGTCATCGGTTAGAGGATTTCAGAAAAAGGGAAAGAAACTGATCTGTAGGTTTTATTGATGTTGGAAGTCATCGTCTCTTTTTGTATGTCTCATTATTCTAAAGAGTTATTATGAACGTCAATGGTTCTATGGTTTATTTTAAGTGAGAAGTTATTTGGAGTCTTGGAGACATATTATGTTAGATGTGTCAAGATAAGTTCCATCTGTAGATGACAGGCATTGCTCAATGAAAGACAGTCTTTGTTCTGTAACAACTCTTAGTCTTGGTACAAGATTATCGGGGAAGAAAACTAATGTTTAGGAGTTTTGTCTTTGTCATTTTGCTGCAATTTCCAGAATTTGAAAACTTAGATAGTTTTCACATGTCAAAGTTGTTAAATTTGACAGGTTGAATTCACAGGGAGGCACAGAAAAGAGGAGATTGTTTGGCTTTTTCGATACGCAGCCTTGTTGTTGGGTTTGATTGTTTGCTCTGTATAACCATGTCTGTGAGGGGAAACGACTGAGATGGTTAACCAGAGGATCGTCATCTCTCAAGGGACTTAGTCTGAAAGTGATGGAGCCTTTCACTGGAAAGACACAAGATTACAAAGTATCACTTCTTTACTTTGTTGAGTTAAAAAAGGAGAATAATTATTGGCCGAAACTTTGTGCCATTATAGTGTTACATTTTGTGCCTTGTTTGTCATCTGCAGGTTTGCTAGAAAATTGTATGCAGTCAAGAATCTGCTGGTAGCATGCCTAGATAAATAATTATTGACCAGTTGAGGGAAAAATGTACTTGTATCAGAGTACAGTAACAAGGGTACTAGTTGTCCTGTTTTGTAAGTGTAGAGTCTATATATATGTTACTTGAAGGTGTACTTTTTAGTAGTGCTAGTATTACTCTGAAGATCTGTCTCCCTGATTTTTGGAGCAAAGTCAATGAGGTGAATTTCGATATAAGCTTATTTTACATCGCAGTCCTACCAACGAAAAAAAATCTTGATTATGTCATTTTGTTTTTAACACTGGGAAGTTTAGCTCTGTAGGTGTTCTCAGGTGACCAAAGGCATTGTTTTTATTTATTTATTAAATTATTTTTTTTGGTAAACCAAATCATAGTTTTTTTTTCATTTAGAGGTGCTGTGTTGCAATTTGTAGGTGCATCTAAAAAAAAGTAGCAAACTTTGTGGATGGTTGTAAGCAATTGTTATGTTGAGTTGGGCATTGTATAAAAAATATTTTTTTATATACTGATTATGTCAAAGAGTTGTTTTTTTAATAGTTTTTTTTAAAAAAGGATTGTACATGATAAAGTAGACGGACAAATTTATAAAAGAACTTTGTCCAACTAGAAAAGAAATTGAAGGCACAATGTGTAATTTTTTCCCTTTTTTCTCACATCTTTATCTTGAAAGTTATTCAGTATTTTTGTAAAATATGATGGAATGGCAAGATTCCAGAGAGAAACCTAAAGAGTGTGTTGTGGGGGTCATTGTTTATGAACGAGAGTGGGGCGGTCATAGATCTCAAGTGTAACGACAGTGAAAGAGGAGTCAGTGGGGAAAGTCAAAGTTTTTTGTACCAGTTTAACCCTATCCGTACGCCCTGGGGTCATTTTCTTCACATTTTAGAATACTTCTAGTATGAAGATCTCTTTGAAACTTTTGGTATTTATCTAAAAATCATTTTGACAGACTGCTATGCAAAACGTACGGATCGGATTGAGTAAATTTTCTCTGTTGAAAGTGGTGGCACAGAGTTCCCAATGTCATATGGATTCAATAGTAAAACACGACGTATGGATAGGGTTAAAGTAAAGGATAGTGTTGTGGCATAGTGGAATCAGGTGCTCGTCAAGTTATTAATGTCATCTTAAACCTTCTTAAAATAACTATGTGTCTTGAATTGAAGTTGAGATATTTATGATTCAAGGATGTAGGGTTGCCTAATGTCAAGAGATAAAAATTGATGAAAAAAGTGACTGCCAAAGTTTGGTCACTTACAAAGTTTGAGTGTCCTTGGAAACAAAAAATTTACTTTTTTTTTTGGGTGCCGTTCATAAAAACCGGAGAAAAATTGCAGAAAGGGCGGAAAGTCGAGTCTCTTTGATTCCTTTATTTTGGTGAGCGTCTGATTTCACTATGATGCCTCACAAAACTTGGAATGATCTGGTGCCCTTCTTCTTATCACCAGTTTCTGAAGGAAAACTCCTGCACAACAGTAGTTCAATATACGAGACGGAAATTGCTTTGTAAATTGAAAATTCTTGCACCTTCAGAAACCTTGTTGTTGGCATCTATCCTGACCTATTTATTGTTGGTTGTATTATTGTTTGAATTTTTACAATTCTAGAACCAAATTCTCGAGTTTCTTGTCGCTGTGGGTTTTTTCCTCTCTGTTTTTTCTTGAGCGTTTTATACATTCGCATTGCCGTTTTTGTGCGTTGACAATGTCTAATGTGTTCAAGCCAGGTCTCTGCTACTGCTGCTAAATCCCCAACAATGGGATGGAAAAGAAAAGTTTCTATTTTTAGAAAAGAACTCCCCGTGTGCATGTATGTGAGCCACTTGTTCGGGTTATGTTGAGAGCTTGCATATATTGTTACTGTTCAGTTATTGTCTGTGAAAATGTATGATGAGTTCATGTATTATATTCTCATTCATGCTTACAAAAAAAAAAAGCTATGGGTAGGGGGGGGGGGGGAGGGGGAAACAATCATCTTCACCAGCTGTTTCATTGCAGGCGAGAGGATATCATTTGTGCTTGTTGACTATGGTTTGTTTATTACTGTGCACGTGTATGGGTTAGGGTGCGCGTGCGTGTCTGTGTATGTGTTTGAGAGAGTGTGTGTGCGTGCATGTGTGTACGTGTGTGTGTGTGTGTGTTTTGATTGGTTGGCAGCCTGACAGAGTGAGTGGGAGTGTGATGTTGGAGGGGTTTGTCTGCTTCTGGATCAAACTCTCTCAACCTGTGAAACTGGCTGGGAAAAAAATCACGTGTGTTTTAAAAGAGTCCATTGTGTAAAAAGATCTGTTGTAATAAATCGTCTTTTATGAACTGATATTGTGATTTGGTGCCTTGATCTTTTTTTTTTTTTTTTGCAACATCAGTGTTGAAATGGATTGTGGGTGAGCATGTTCTGTTGTTGTGCTATGTCTTTGTTGTACAAGGTGTTTGCTTGCTGTGCATAGACACTTGGTCTGGTCAATGTTACTGGCGTCTGTGGGTGGTTGGCGGGTGCTCTGGTGTGGTTTGCTTCTTCTTTCCTATCAAACGTCTATCGTCCTTATCTCCCCTTCTTATTTTTTATGTTTGTTACTCTCCTGTAGCACCTCTAATCTTCTGGCGCTCATATGACCTTATGCAGCTGCGAGCGCCGTAAAACCTCTACTAAAACAAAACTGGCGTTTGTGGTTTAGCATTTATGAGCTTTGACGTGGTACACAGAAGATGAGTCTGACTTGGGTTTGGGGAGAATGTTCATCCAGTGTCTCTCTGTCTTTGTGTTGGGATATTGTATAATTCTCAGCCTGGGTTGGCCCTGTAGTGATGTGCCTGGACAGAAATATAATTAGGCTTACTGTTATTACGGAGAGAGCCTGTTTTTGGCTCACTTTATAATTGGTCGCTTTTAAGGACCAGCGGGCTAACCCAGATTTCGGGGGTTTCCCGAAATCTTGACCTGCACCAAAAGTGGGCTTTGCCCTACCCATAGGAAAAAGTTTGGTTTTATTGGTGTGTATATTTGATTGGTTATAGAGAAATTTCTCATGGCCTTTTAGAGAAACTGAACAAGGGGCAAACACTTTACCTTCGATTTTCTCAAAACAGTATTTTACGGGATAGCCCCCTTGTGCTTAAAAGCGACCAGTTCTGCTGTAACTGTAACTCTAATACAGAAGTGATATTTCCAATAATAATTGCAATTCTGGTAACAGCAAGATGGTATCTTGGAATCAGTTTAAGTAAATGTTTTACGGCACTTGCAACACGATTGGATCATATATAAGTGTGATGGGAACATTTCATGCAGTGGAAACAAAACAATCCTTCGTGGAAGTATCTATTCTGCGATAGAGTGCGGTTATGAAGAAGGTAAAAAAATGGGTGTATCACTTTTATCTATTACCCCGTCCTGTCTACATACATCTGCTTTAAACTTGTGTCACCCCCCGGGGCAGTGCCACTGACTGGTGCCTTTAGGCCATTCTCAAAGAGGGGACATTTCTCGTTCAAGCATAGTAGAATTGTAAATGGGCCTACTCATGTCACGCTCATAACTGTGGCTGATCTCCAACAGGGAACTGTTGCTTTTTCTTTCCTGATCCTTACTACATGTATTGTCATTTTCCTCTACTTCTTTTTTATGTTTGTCACTCTCTTGTGACCTGCTATTTCTGGGGTGCCTTGATACGTAGTCGAAGCAGACCTTGTGCTGTTGAAGCTGGAGAGGTGAGCAGTCTAAGCCTGATTCCCTGTAAAGACTTCTCTGTTGACACCCACCCCTTGGCGCTCATATGACCGTATGCAGTTGAGAGCTCCGTAAAACCCTCTACTATTAAAAAAAACACAACTTGTGTCACCTCAACAGAGTTTCTCATTTCAAGGTGAAACCTACATACTTTTCTTTTTCCCCCAAATGTTTCCATTAGAACAAAAAAGAAAGCTTAGGTACCGACGTCTTTGGTGTAGTGGTTAGGCGCTTTGCTGTCGCACACAAGAGACTTGAGTTCACTTCCTGAGTGAGGAGAATTGCTATAGAGTATCTGTAGGGATTCATCCCACGACTCTCAACCAGGTTGGCTCTGACTGACAGGCAGGGTCGAAAGTCTGCCTCCTGAATGATCTAAAATAAAATTGTATCGTTCGGGGCGTCCAAACAACTAGGTACATTAATATAAAAAATAAAGCGTATTTAATTTAATTTTTTCCCCCTTCTCTAGGGATCATCATAAACATTTATCTATTTCACCTTGGTATTGGGTCTAGGCTGCCAAGAAGCGTTTCCTATCTGCCTCTGTTCTTGGCGATCTTCTCCATCTCCAGCCAGCTGTCTCCCATATAATGCCTTTGATCTGCCTCTAGATCTTGCTTCCAGGTGAATCTCGGCCTTCCTCGCCGTCTCCTCCCCTGGGGGTTTCATCGCAGGCTTTGTCTTGTCACATTGAGGGTTTACTTTCTGAGTGCATATGATGTCCAACCCATCTCCATCTTCTCATCTTGATCTCATTTCTCACAGTCACAGTCAATAGGTTGTTGTTTGGTTCGCCTTGATAATACATTTCGGATGGTGTCTGGCCAGTGGATTTTCATGATCTTCCTCAGGCAACCACTGATGAAGGACTGCAAATTGTTTAGGATCTGCGTTATTAAGTTTCCACGTTTCCGATTCATACAATAAATTTTCCCCGTGGTTTTATGCACCCCGCGTAATTTAGCAAAATTTGATGATTATTTGCATAATTTCTGATTATTTTCCTTTATCATTCTTTGTTAGAAATTAACAGAATCGCATAATTTCACATTTTTGGGCTCAGTTTGTGTAATTTCAGAATTTTTCTTGCGTAAAACGACGGGGACAGAATAATACTGTTTTTACATTTTGTACTGAAAATCCTGATCTTCGTATTTGTAATTTGTAAGCTACTTGTCCTGATGCTTCCCAATCTCCAGACTGTAATTGTTAGAATGCCCCCTTGCTTTTCCAATCCTGGTCTTGACATCAGAGTGGGTGCTCTGTTGTGGTATGCTCGTTCTTTCTTATCAAACATCTATCGTCCTTATCTCTCCTCCATTTTTGAGTTTGTTACTCTCTTGTAACACTTCTAATCTTCGGCACTTATATATGCCCTTATTGTGTTGCGAGTGCCGTAAAACTCTCACTAAAACAAACAAACAAACAAACAAAACAAAAAACAAAAACAGAGCGGTTTGATCTTGATAGAGGTTGGGTTGTACCAGCCCGTTTCTTATTTTTTTATTTGGGTAAAGAGAAACATAGACATAATAATAGTCATTTAGTGCACAAGGTTCTACAAAAATCTTGACTACATATCGATGTGGCAATGGACAAAGTACAATATATCTTTTTTTCGGTAATCGTCAGTTTACTGTATGTAGTTAAGAGAAAAAGATTTGCCATAAACGATAAAGAAACAGAATTCACTCCAAGCCAACAGTGTTAAACAGCAGAAACCGACAGAAAAATACAAAACAATGGAATTTAAAAGAAATACAAAATAAATACAAAGAACTAGAAGAGTCAATAGCACCTGTTTGAAAACGTACAAAATGTACAAAAGGAGGGTATATGGATTTGAAATCACATCAATTACTACATGCACATGTAGTATAATAGTTGGTCTCTCAATGTCAGACGATGACCAATGCATCTGCAGTGAAGGGTATTAACATTTGTGTCACAGCACGGTGGAATCAGGCGCTCGTCAATTTTTTGAAGTGTGGAGTTATTGGTATCCTTTTAAAGGTTGTTCATTCGTCTTGCTTTCCTTGAAAAAATACTCATATATTATTAATAGAAGTTAAGATATTTGCGATTGAAAGAGGTGGAGGTTGCCTGGATTCAGAGGTAAAATTAGCGAGAAAATGGCCGCCAAAGTTTGGCGACCTTCAGAGCATAGAAGTCCTTAGAAATGCAAGTTTACATTGTCGTTCCTAAAATCAATATTTTATTTCAGTAAAATCCACACAGAGATGTGTTTTTTAATGGACCTTATAAGTGTTGAGTCAAAAAACAAAAATTCGATTTTAAAAATTGACAAACGGACAGAAAAATCCTATTTTTTTCGATTTCATTATTTTGGTGAGCGCCTGATTTCACTACGGCATCTCACATTTCTTACTAAGCGAAAAAAAGGATGAAGATGGCTTACGGCTTCTAATATGGCCAATGGGATTCAATTGTGGAGGAGAAGAGTTCCACACTGTGAGCGTTTAAAAGCTTTGTTTTTACTTGCGGATGCGAGCAGCTCACGGGCTGCTTTTTTTTCATCAGCTATTTATTCTTGTAGTACTAGTAGTGCAGTAGTAAGCAAAGTCATCTTTGTGGATTGCAGTTTTTTCTCGCTCTAACTGGATGCATTGTCTCCTCTCTGGTCCATGTCCTAACGTTAACTATAATGGACACTGAAAGTTTTGCCTCCGTAATGACATGTCGATATCACGAAGTCCAACAAACTTCAGTGAACACAACAGCAAAACAACCCCC
>NW_004798039.1:19420-25255 GCF_000002075.1 Aplysia californica | reverse complement strand
TATGTTGTTAAGACGTTTTGTCAGCGTGGTGATTCCAAAGTCTTCTAAAGCTTTAATCATCTCTGTTGTCCAGTCCTGCAGCTTTCCCATTCTTTATCTTTCGTAGTGCCTTGATAACTTTTTCTTTCATAATCGGTGGTCCCTCGTTGTTATTTTCCACTCTTCTTTGTTCATCTCTTTTGTCATTGTACAGGTCACCAATATATTCTGTCCAACGTTCTAGTATCCGACAGTTTAAGGATGGCAAATAATGCTCCTGGATGCTTTCTCCTCTCCTTCCTCGTTTACAAAATGTCAGAATACTTACCTGCAAACGGTTTGATCTTCTTCACATTCTCATTTCTCCATCTGTAAATCGCTGTTCCGTCGGACGTTGGGTTCGGCCCATTGACTTCTCCTTGTCAGGTGAGATCATGGCATGTCAGTATACAACGTGTGAGCTAGATTCATCTGGCTGAAAGCCATGAGCTTTTTTTTTCCTTTTTTTGTGGAAGTGTCAAAATAATCATGATATGGAAACCGAAAACAAACGGAAGAATGAAGAGCATCAGTTAATTCCTGTCATAGAGAAGAGACTCTTTCTCATGAAATGTCCAAATATTCATGCTCCGGTAATTAAACAGCAGAAATGAGCCTGCAGTAATCCTTGTTCGCATATAATTTGACGACTCCTCCCTCCTCCTCTACCTCCATTCATTTCCTCACTCATTTTTTTCAACACTTAAGTTTCGGCAGTTTCCCTGTAAGGAAAGTTTATGTTGAAACTTTGATTTTTGAGACCAAGTATATATGTCTAGCACCATTTTTGTTACCGAAAACTCGATTTAAAAGAAAATGGGTTTTACATTTAAAATCAACACTTATAAAAGCACAACAAGCATCGGCATTTGTGATGTAGCTATTTGGCGCTTTGCTGTTGAATGCTGAACATATGAGTTCGATTCTCGTATGGGGACTTTTTAATAACCTGTGTGGATTTCCAGTTTATATTTACCAAAATGACAGTTTACTTAAATATGAGTTGACATAATATGAAGATTAATGGAAGGTATTGAGGGGGGTGGGGATGGTGGGCGGAACGAATCGGAAAGACAGAAAACAAACAAACAAAACAAAAAGAAAACAAAAGCAACAAAGCAAACAAGAAGCAAACACAAACAATTAAAAAACTAATAAACAGAAAACTTAAAGTGATAATGACATAGAAAAAGAGCAAAATTCAAACCTTGAAATAGGAGTAAACAGACAAATCTAGACACCCCCCCCCAACCCCCCTCAAAAGCAAGTGCAAGGTAACAAGCAGGGTTATTCTACTTCCTGGCCTTTCTTGTAATCAAATACTTTAATTTACTGACTGTCTGTTCATGATGAAAAGCATATCGAAGTACTAGTAGCGCCACAGGACGAAATACAATATGACTGTACATGAACACCTGATGAGGTCTCTAAGGTCATATTTTTTCCTGGGGTCGAAGGGAACTAACATCGGGGACTTCAGGAAAGCTTCACCCCTCTGCACTGAATAATGAACTTGTATTGGTGAAGAGCGGTCTGCTGCACCCCCCCCCCCCAAAAACAACAGCAAAAAAAAAAAAACAACAAAAAAAACAACAAATGAAAAACAAGAAAACAAACCAAAAAACCCCCAACAAATCAACAAATAAACAAAATGAAAAAGCTGAAAAGAAAACTTGAGCACATCTTACAATATGTACAAAATAAACGTACAGTAGTTTCATCTGATAACTGATAGACAGCACTAACGACAGTACCACTGGAAGCTGACATTAAACGCTACCTCAGAATTATAATAAGTTCTATTAGCCCAGTACCTGGTTTTGAGAAATTTGACGTTAAAAAATTTGAGTTTCATAACATGTCAAGCTTTTTCGAATGCCGTTCTTTACTTCCAAAATATTGATAACGGCTCCGAACAATCTTACGATTTTGATAGAGCAGATAGAACATTTGGTTTTTGACCTCATGGTCTTAACTAAAAACAGTCAAAAATATCAGATAGAACATTGACATTCTGAGATAGCGATTAATTCACAGCTGACAAACTCATTTCTACAACGGACTTTGCTTCATTCGGTGTCAAGGAGAGATAGAGAAACATCAGTTTGGCAATGAAAGCAAGCATTTTTATCAGTCTCCCACCTTCTTTCTGATTCGGCTAGTGGATTCGCCCTCCCGCTTCCAAAATAAATAACTATTTAAAAAACCCACCATAGATATACTTGTCATGTAGATCTATATAATAATATCAAAATGGGCTTCGAAATATTTTCTTTTTAACACAACCATGTGGAAGCAAGTTAAGACAAGACAACCTAAAAATCCCCCCCCCCCCAAAAAAAAGGAAAAAAAAAAGAAAAGGGCCCTCTCACCACCCCTCCTCCAGTCTTGTTGGTAATTCTTTATCTTACTGAGAATCAAATTCAATGCCCTGGAACTCTGAAGAAAAACCTGGTTTATTCTCTCTAGTTGTTGGTAGATCGACTTTTGGTCGGAGAGGAGCCCTCATCTCCATGCCTGCTGTCGGAGTACACAGAGTCACGGTCTGTGTTACTCTTCCCTCCCGACTCGTTGGTTTCCTCTTGCTCTTCCAAAGGCTTCTCCATTTCTTCGATTGCTGCTTTAATCTGCTCCGTAGACCCCTTCAGTTTCAAGGGCAGATTGCTACTCCCCATGGCCGGGGCAAAGCTAAAAGCCTGGGTGCTGGTCTCGTACAGGAGTTGACTCCCTGGACGTTTGACCAGCTCTAGCCGGCCCATGACGCTCCGCTCCGCCTCCAGTGTGCTTCCGCTAGAGCTGGGGACGTGCCATTTGGTCTTCGACACACTGGTGCCTTCACGGTCCAGAGCTGTCGTCACTGGGTGCAAGTCACGTGAATGCTGAGTCCGGATGTCCACTGATGACGTGGCCGTGGTGAGGGGTGCGGGGTTGGTGGAGAAGGGTCGGACGAGGCCTCCACTACTGGCCCCGCCACCGCCGCGGTTTTTAGCGACGGTTTTTTGTCTGTCTTCGTGCATCACCAGCCAGCTCCACATTGGCTTTTTCTCACTCGTTTCTTTCACTGCGGGCGGCGCCTCGGATGGTAGAGGTAGTTCCCACATCACTCCGATACCAGAGACGCGGCTTTTGCCGGAGGAGTAAACAGGTCGCCGGAAAGAAAAAGTGTCCTCAGTCACCGGCCTCTTATACGGCTGAGGGGTGTACGGAGTTGACGTATGTTCTCGCTGTCGAATATCTTCTTCATTGGGGTCATTTCCTTCGTGTGGTATCTTGCTCCACGACACTTTCAAAGATTTTCTCGCCATTTCATCGTAATACCCTCTCGGTGAAGCAGTGCCCTGTGGGATTGATGAGTCTTCGCATAAAGGTAAAACGTAGACTTCATACTCGCAGGCGCCACCCCGGGCCGGCACGCAGGTCTCCCTCAGCACATGTCGCCCGGGAGCGTATTTGTCTAGAGGCTGAAAAACCCCGTCCCGCTTGACCACCTGGACTGAGCGACCGCCTCCCCTGGATTCAAAACTGAAGGCTGACCCCGACGCGGCGCTGCCATGACTTCTGAGAAACGCCAGGTCGCTGTTGGTACTGAGCGCACCTGTCTCCGACGTGATGGACATTGCTGACCGATGACCGGACGTTCCCCCCGCGCTGCTCGAGCGCCGGCTGGACAAAGAATTCTTTCCGCTCGGCACCCTGGCGAGCACCTTGTCACTGGCCGCGCTGTCCACACGAGGACGTCTGGGGACCGTACAACTTCCCCTTGAGGGTGGAGGTCTCGCCTCGACCTTGTAATTATCACCTCTGTCACCACCACCACCACCACCCTGTTGAATAGCAACAGGAACGTCTTTCTTCGTTTGAGTTTCAGAACGTCCTTTGTCCTGCCTAGTTAGAATAGATTTCGTCACCGCACCATTTGTATGTCTCCTTCCTTTCCGGTTTCCGCCTTGACACAAAGACTTCTGCGCATTACGAAGATCGATTTTCTGCTGTTTCAGCTTGCTTGTCAGACTATTGGCCAGTAGGTTTATATCAAAACCGCGTGATCTCGGGCTCTGAGCTCTTGGGCTGAGAGAAAGTTTTTGGACAGCCTGTCTGGCCGTCTCCGAGGGAGCTTTTTCTTTCATGGTGTGGTGTGAGTTAACTGTGACTGTGTGTGGTCTGCCAAGGTCACGGTCAAGAACGAGCACGCTCAATAGACATCACACTTGCTGCTTGTCCTGATTTCACCGCGTCCGAATTCCCTGGTGAAACAAAGACAATAAGACATGCATAGTAATGCTTGTAACTCAAAAACAAACAAAAGACAAACACAACAAACTACATGCTTCATACTTCATAGATATCTCTTGTTTTGTTGTTGTTGTGATTTTTGGTTTGGTTATTTTTTACATTACGGCACTTGAAACACAATTAGGTCATATGATTATAAGCTTAAGAGCCACAGATCAGAGGTGTTACTAGAGTAACATAGAACAAACAAATAAACAAACAAACAAACAAACAAACAAATAAACAAACAAACAAAAAGGAGGAGGGATAAGGACAATATAATATGTTTGATAGGAAAGAAGGAGCAAACCACACAAGAGCATTGGCCAAACACCCACTGACTATCTCAGTATCTGTAAAATTTAATGATTTTTCATTTTATATTATTTTATCCACATGTTTTACAGCACGTTTTGGTTGAAGCATAACAAAAAATCTCGAGTTGCTTGTGTCACTCATATGAAATTATCCATCCATCCATTCAGTCTATCTATCTATCTATCTATCTATCTATCTATCTATCTATCTATCTATCTATCTATCTATCTATCTATCTATCTATCTAACTATCTGTTTTTGAATGCGCTTCCATTATTATTGATCTCTGACTGCGAGAGCACGCATGGTGTGTACAATTGAGGGTCCATTCCCCCAAACTAGCCCTTTAATCGATTCTCTGGGAATGTTGTTCAAGTCACAAGTAGAAATGTATTCACTAGACCGCGTCAAAAGGCTACTACAAGTACCAATACAAGAAGCCCGAACCGAACGCCACCAAGCCCCCAAGTAATGTAAGAACCTGTTGTAAGCCTACACTTATGTATGTACCCTGAACCAATCAAAGCACCGGGAATTATACAACAAAAACCCAGCGCGTTTCCGTTCGGGTGACTCTAAGGCCGAGCAATAGAAGTGGAAAAAGGGACAGAGTAAGAAGTTGAGCGTGTGTTTTTTTTTGGTGTGAGTTAAAAGCGTTGTCACTCGTCACGCATTCAGTAGTCTTTCGTTTTAGTTTTAAGCAGAGTTTTACGGAACTTGCAACACAATAAGGTCATATAAGTGGCAAAGAGTGTGGCGTTACAAGAGAGTAACAAACACAAAAATAAAGAGGGAAGATAAGGACGATATATGTTGATAGGAAAGAAGGAACAAACCACACTTGAGCACCCACCAACCACCCACATATTGTTTCGGAAGATCGCTGTTATTCCTGAAGGTGACTCAAGATGAAGAGAAGATGGAAATAAGAATGTAAAAACAGATTAAGAGTCGAGAGAAACAGTTAATACCAACTAAAGTAAAGTAAATGCCATACATTGGCGTAGGAGTAGTAATGGCACTCACAGAGTCCGCTGTGAAATTAGATCTACGCGGCTTTCGAGGTCACACGTAAAAACAGTGGTTTGATTTCAAAGAGAGGACTGTCCTAAAGTAAAACAAGACGAATAAGCCATACAAAAAAGTTTGGCTTTATTAAACACACACGTGCGCTCTCTCTCTCTCTCTCTCTCTCTCTCTCTCTCTCTCTCTCTCTCTCTCTCTCTC
>NW_004798039.1:15661-19320 GCF_000002075.1 Aplysia californica | reverse complement strand
TATATATATATCCATCTATCTATCCATCTATCTATCTATCTATCTATCTATCTATCTATCTATCTATCTATCTATCTATCTATCTATCTATCTATCTATCTATCTATCTATCTGTTTTTGTATGCGCTTCCATTATTATTATTATTGATCTCTGACTGCGAGAGCACGCATGGTGTGTACAATTGAGGGTCCATTCCCCCAAACTAACCCTTTAATCGATTCTCTGGGAATGTTGTTCAAGTCACAAGTAGAAATGTATTCACTAGACCGCGTCAAAAGGCTACTACAAGTACCAATACAAGAAGCCCGAACCGAACGCTACCAAGCCCCCAAGTAATGTAAGAACCTGTTGTAAGCCTACACTTATGTATGTACCCTGAACCAATCAAAGCACCGGGAATTATACAACAAAAACCCAGCGCGTTTCCGTTCGGGTGACTCTGAGGCCGAGCAATAGAAGTGGAAAAAGGGACAGAGTAAGAAGTTGAGCGTGTGTTTTTTTTTTGTGTGAGTTAAAAGCGTTGTCACTCGTCACGCATTCAGTAGTCTTTCGTTTTAGTTTTAAGCAGAGTTTTACGGAACTTGCAACACAATAAGGTCATATAAGTGGCAAAGAGTGTGGCGTTACAAGAGAGTAACAAACACAAAAATAAGGAGGGAAGATAAGGACGATATATGTTGATAGGAAAGAAGGAACAAACCACACTTGAGCACCCACCAACCACCCACAGATTGTTTCGGAAGATCGCTGTTGTTCCTGAAGGTGACTCAAGATGAAGAGAAGATGGAAATAAGAATGTAAAAACAGATTAAGAGTCGAGAGAAACAGTTAATACCAACTAAAGTAAAGTAAATGCCATACATTGGCGTAGGAGTAGTAATGGCACTCACAGAGTGCTCTGTGAAATTAGATCTACGCGGCTTTCGAGGTCACACGTAAAAACAGTGGTTTGATTTCAAAGAGAGGACTGTCCTAAAGTAAAACAAGACGAATAAGCCATACAAAAAAGTTTGGCTTTATTAAACACACACGTGCGCTCTCTCTCTCTCTCTCTCTCTCTCTCTCTCTCTCTCTCTCTCTCTCTCTCTCTTTCTCTCTCTCTCTCTCACACTCCTCCCCCCCCTCTCTCTCTCTCTCTCACACACACACATACACACACTCAAGTTAGTTTTAGTTTTAGTAGAGGTTTTACGGCGTTTGCAACTGCATAAGGTCATATGCTGGATGTCAACAGAGAGGTCCTTACAGGAAATCGAGCTTGCTCTGCTCACCTCTCTAGCTTCAACAGCACAAGGTCTGCTTCGACTATCAAGGCTCCCCGGAAATAGCGGGTCACAAGAGTGTGACAAACATACAAAAGAAGTAGAAGAAAATAACGAGATTCAGGATTAGGAAAGAAAAAGCAGCAGTTCCCTGTTGTAGTTCTAGCAGTTATGAGCATGACATTGTTGGATCAGCCCATTTACAGTTATACTTTCTACTGAGCATTAGAACGAGAAATGTTCCACCTTTGGGAATGGCCTAAGCACACTTCAGTCAGTGGCACCGCCCCCCCCCCCCCCCCCCCCGCTGGGGTGAGTGAAGTCATTGACAGCGCCGAACTGAAGGTTCTAAATTGTGGCAAGGGGTGCGGGAGAGCGCGCGCGTGCGTGTGGTGAGTGTATGGGGGGAAAAAAAGAAGGGGGGGGGGGTGCAAATATTTACGATAAAAATGACATTCGTATTAGACACGTTGCTTATGACTTGAGACGCATTCTTTTTCCCGTTGAATTTTCTTTTTTTTATGTCAGATTTCTTCCTTGGCCATCTTCAAACACACACACACACACACACACACACACACACACACACACACACACACACACACACACAAACACAAACACACACATACAAACACACACACACACAAACACACACACACACAC
Source organism: Aplysia californica (assembly GCF_000002075.1). Classification (NCBI taxonomy): domain Eukaryota; kingdom Metazoa; phylum Mollusca; class Gastropoda; order Aplysiida; family Aplysiidae; genus Aplysia; species Aplysia californica. Next base: position 17,394 of record NW_004798039.1, on the reverse strand, counting down.
AGAGCCACACACATACACACACATACGCACTCGCACTATTATGTATGTATATTATATACCTACACACAAATGTATATTATACTCATATCAAGTAAAGCCATTACACAATCTGTTCTTTCCCCTTCTCTATGGTCCACGAACAATCGGGCCGTGTCGGGTTGTCCTGGGCCGAGTTTACCGAGCACTGGATAGATCACACCTCCACGCTTCATTGGCGGATCAGACCCACACAAACTTGTCATGGCGGTCCATTGAACTCGACGGTACTGGCGATTGCCGGTAGTTAGTTTAGTAATTTAAAAACCATGATAGATAAGCGGGTGGATAAATAAAAAAATGAATTAATGAATTATAAATTGATAAACTAACAAATGAATGAATAAATAAATAAATAAATAAAAGTAAACACGCACACGCACACACACACATACACACACACTCACTCACACACAGACACACACACACACACACACACACACACACACACACTCACTCACACACACAGACACACACACACACACACACTCACTCAAACACACACACACAGACAATATATGAATTCTGTTGGGATGAATAGTCATAATAATGATAGCTCGTCCGCCAATGTCTGACGATGACCAATACATCCGTAGAGGAGAATCTTTCTCCAGCAAAATATAAGAATGTGAAGAATTTAAATTAAATGTTTAAAAGACTAAGTTGGGATGAATAATGGAGAAATTTTTCTAATGCGTGCATTTCGCCTTCGGGTCTCTCCAAAGCCCGGACATTCTATTAAATTGTTCCTGATCATCAAGTCGGTGTCGCCTCCAACTCAAAATGGTTTTTCATCTCTCTGCAGGTGGCATGTAGTATGTGTCAGGGAGACAAGTCCAGTACATGTACGTAATTTTGTTAAAATAGCTTTGTCTCTTCTGGTGAGACCTGAAGGTTTTCATGAACCTTATTTTGGGCATTAGGGAGTCCACTATTCACACATATACATCACCCATGTCACCATAAACTGAAACTCCCACCCATCCTAAAACAAGCCTACCGATTGAAGGAATGAAAATAGTTAGACTTCACTAAAGACATAAAACACAGAGTTCAAGTTATCATAACCAAAACACCACCCCCCTCCCCACACACACATACAGCTTCCTGCCCTCCCTGTCCCTATCAAACGCACAGAATAGAAGGCTAACAGTGGGTGGTTGGCGGGTGCTCTGGTGCGGTTCGCTCCTTCTTTCCTATCAAACATCTTTCATCCCGATCTCTCCTCCTTCTTTTTTGAGGTTATTTCTCTTTTGTAACACCTCTAATCTTCGGCACTTATATGGCCTTATTGTGTTGCAAGTGCAGTAAAACTCTTACAAAAAACTAACTAGAATGCTAACAAAACACACATAAATGCATAGACGCACTCTCATGTAGACACACCTGCATGTACACGTCATGTGCTCTTCTATTTCTCTCTCTCTCCCCCCCCCCTCTCTCTCTCTCTCTCTCTCTCTCTCTCCTCTCCTCTCCTCCCCCTTTCTGCAATGATGCCTATTCTCCAACCAAGTAAAGTTAAGTACCAAGTAAGTCTCTCTCTCTCTCTCTCTCTCTCTCTCTCTCTCTCTCTCTCTCTCTCTCTCTCTCTCTCTCTCTCTCTCTCTTCTTCTTCTTCTTGTTCTTGTTCTTGTTCTTGTTCTTCTTCTTCTTCTTGTTCTTCTTGTTCTTCTTCTTCTTCTTCTTCTTCTTCTTCT
>NW_004798039.1:13852-15561 GCF_000002075.1 Aplysia californica | reverse complement strand
ACAACACATACACACATTATACACATGCACACACACAAACATAAACACACACAAACACACACACACACACAACACATACACTCATTATACACACGTACACACATACGCATTTACACAAACACACACCCACAGACACACGTACACATGCTTTCTTTTATCCAGAATGCCCTACCTTTGACACGAATCAAACATTTGTTGTTCAGAAACGACACATTATGCACTATCCATTTGACAGACAAGGTGTCAAATAAAATAATCCTAAATCTTTCTGAACTTCATGCCAACTCAGAAATAAAGTGGCAGTGTTTGTCTTTCCTATTATATCAAGTGCGCCCGCGTTATCAGTCTAGCTCCAATAGATAACAGAAGTTGTAGGAGGACGCTCTTAAGGCGAGTTTTACAATCGCGCACTCCGGCTCCATAATAAGAATGCTATCGAAACTGCGCTCAGATCAAGCAGAGGCACTAAATTGTTATTTAAAAAACCGCGAATAATCAAAATCACGAGCATAAGTATCGTACAAGCGTACTGCCAGAATCATGATGGATAGTATTGTGCTTCTTTCATGAACTAACTCGTAGGCCTATTATAGTGCAGTCAAAATCCGAGGCGCAACTTATTCTCAAATATCTTTTTAACGGACGAATCAACGTCACTCATACTTTGCACATCATTTTGTATCAATTTGTCATGATTTAATTAAATTTTGTTCTCATATAGATCTATAAATTTTATATAAAATACCATAGACACACATACATACACACAGCGCGCACACATAACACACACAGACAATATATGAATTCTGTTGGGATGAATAGTCATAATAATGATAGCTCGTCCGCCAATGTCTGACGATGACCAATACATCCGTAGAGGAGAATCTTTCTCCAGCAAAATATAAGAATGTGAAGAATTTAAATTAAATGTTTAAAAGACTAAGTTGGGATGAATAATGGAGAAATTTTTCTAATGCGTGCATTTCGCCTTCGGGTCTCTCCAAAGCCCGGACATTCTATTAAATTGTTCCTGATCATCAAGTCGGTGTCGCCTCCAACTCAAAATGGTTTTTCATCTCTCTGCAGGTGGCATGTAGTATGTGTCAGGGAGACAAGTCCAGTACATGTACGTAATTTTGTTAAAATAGCTTTGTCTCTTCTGGTGAGACCTGAAGGTTTTCATGAACCTTATTTTGGGCATTAGGGAGTCCATTGTTCACACATATACATCACCCATGTCACCATAAACTGAAACCCCCACCCATCCTAAAACAAGCCTACCGATTGAAGGAATGAAAATAGTTAGACTTCACTAAAGATATAAAACACAGAGTTCAAGTTATCATAACCAAAACACCACCCCCCCCTCCCCACACACACATACAGCTTCCTGCCCTCCCTGTCCCTATCAAACGCACAGAATAGAAGGCTAACAGTGGGTGGTTGGCGGGTGCTCTGGTGCGGTTCGCTCCTTCTTTCCTATCAAACATCTTTCATCCCGATCTCTCCTCCTTCTTTTTTGCGGTTATTTCTCTTTTGTAACACCTCTAATCTTCGGCACTTATATGGCCTTATTGTGTTGCAAGTGCAGTAAAACTCTTACAAAAAACTAACTAGAATGCTAACAAAACACACATAAATGCATAGACGCACTCTCATGTAGACACACCTGCATGTACACGTCATGTGCTCTTCTATTTCTCTCTCTC
>NW_004798039.1:12461-13682 GCF_000002075.1 Aplysia californica | reverse complement strand
GAGAGAGAGAGAGAGAGAGAGAGAGAGAGAGAGAGAGAGAGAGAGAGAGAGAGAGTACACCTCCACTACTCCCTTCCTTTCCAATCCCCCCCTCTTCCAACCCCGCCCTCTCCCCAAAAGGACCGCCTGTCAGAAAAAAATAATAAATAACATGAGCCCAGATTAGGCCTATCGATAAGTACATTGTTGAGCAAAAAGTTAGCTTTCCCAGCGTTCAACAACAAATCTTCAAATCTTCGGAAATTACCGGTTTGCTTATCTGCAGATTGCCTTCTCTCTTGTTCTGAAGAAAGCAAACCAGTTATATTTGTTCAAAGTGCGACGGTGTGTTTTGTGAAAGCAGTTCGAAGTCCAAACTTTAGGCCTAGAGAGAAGGGACTGACACTTTATACTCGAAAGAAAACCTTTTATTGTTAACCCGAGGAGTTCTGATTGGCCCTGGCAAACAGACTTGGAGCAATCAGCCTCCGATATATTAGCGAGGTGGTGTCGGTGGGTGTGAAAAACATTTACAACAAATAGCAACAATAAACAGCAAAAAATCAAAGAGGGTTGTAAATATGTAACACTATTAAATCTATAATATCTTTGCAGAGCGTCTAAATCTTACTTCATATGTTCCCACATTTTTCTGAGTGCAAACCGAAAGCGTCTCAATTTTCATACGTGCGTGCTCTTAACTTCAACGCTTTTGATAGGTTGAAATAATATTATCATTATGCATACATTCTCACGTGCACACAGACAAATGAACACACACATACTCCATTTATTCAGACGCACTATATACTCGTACCTGAACGCATATATTGAAACATTCTAGTGTCTAGACCGACGCACACACATATACACACATACACACACACATGCACTATTATGTATGTATATTATATACCTACACACAAATGTATATTATACTCATATCAAGTAAAGCCATTACACAATCTGTTCTTTCCCCTTCTCTATGGTCCACGAACAATCGGGCCGTGTCGGGTTGTCCCGGGCCGAGTTTACCGAGCACTGGATAGATCACACCTCCACGCTTCATTGGCGGATCAGACCCACACAAACTTGTCATGGCGGTCCATTGAACTCGACGGTACTGGCGATTGCCGGTAGTTAGTTTAGTAATTTAAAAACCATGATAGATAAGCGGGTGGATAAATAAAAAAATGAATTAATGAATTATAAATTGATAAACTAACAAATGAATGAATAAAT
>NW_004798039.1:2792-12361 GCF_000002075.1 Aplysia californica | reverse complement strand
GTCTGTGCATATGTGTATGTGTATGTGTGTGTACGTTTATGTGCTGTGTGTGTGTGTGTGCTTGTGCGCGCGTGTGTGGGTGTGTGTGTGTGCGTGTGCGTGCACGCACTCATGTGTGCAGACAAGACACAAGAACCTCATAAACCGACACACAAATATTATGACACTCGCAATAGACTCCTGATTCCATAATATTATTGTATTCTATATATCAGGCTATGCACATTATTTTCAAACATGCAAAAATAAATCAGGACTCTTTTACCATCTTCCACCCTTTTTCCTGTTTTTTTTCTGGACTTGAATTTCAGGGGAAATTTTTAATTCGACTTCAGATTATGGCTGAAAACAAAAGCCACAGAATTAGGATTAATTCATTGGTCTCACCTTCCAAGTGACCTTTATGTAGTTGTAAAACACATACTAGAAATGGCGAGAGTAGACGCCAAATTCGTTACTTATGAACCGTTCTCAGCACGAGATATTATTGAACTGGTGATCCTCTCCCCCTTTGTCTTTTGTTTTCGTAAGAGTTTTACGCACCTGCAACACAATAAGGTCATATAAATGCCGAAGGTTAGAGGTGTTACAAGAGAGTAACAAACACAAACAAGAGAGAGGGGAGATCAGGACGATAGATTTTTGGTAGGAAAAAAAAGCCTACCACACCAGAGCACCCCCTTTGTCCGAGTTGCTGCAAAGCTTTATTATTATATTTCTATTACTGGGTGAGGAAATACCTGATATACATAATTTGTGATTTATGATGAGTAGGCTGCTTTGGAAGAAATGTATTGCTCGGACTAGCTCGGTTTCATACACTCTAAGACAAGCTCCCAGTTTGACATAATATGATAGACCTCTGCCAACTCTTTGACGGTTGGTTGGTTGGTTGGTTGGTTAGTTGCTTGTTTGTTTGTTTGTTTGAGTAAAGAGAAGCACATTGACACTATAATGGTCATTTAGTGCAAGGAAAAAGTAAGACAGACAGACAGAAAAAATAGGGCGAAAGTAAAGAAGTAGGACCTACCAGTGCCGCCCCCACCCACTTTGACGGCTGTTGCCAAGGCACGCTTCTGGAGAAAACTTTTCAGGAAATGAACCTAATTTACAGCACTGCTTGGTCTTAAACTATGACCTTTCCATGTATAATTCAAGCTCGTAGCCCACCACTCCTTTGCGAACTACCTCTAATGAAGACTACACTTAAGTTTGAAGTATAACGAACAAATCAAACCAATTTTGTCTTTTTCATTTAGTCGCAAATCAAAACAGAAAAAACGTCTTTCAAAGGACCCACTCTACTGTCGGTTTCTTTGAACTTGTCAGTTCAAAAAGGTCGTTCAAATTTTACAAATATTCAAAACCATCTTTTAAAATAAAAGTGTAAACATTACCTTTAAATAGTCGCCCGGTGAAACTTGGAAATATAACTATTCCATCAAAAGCTCTACTTTTTCAACAATAAAAAAAAGCAAATCCAGCTTTACTTTTGATTCAGAGAATTACAAACTGCACGCATCGTTATACTGGAAGCCATATCATGAGTGTATGAGAAGTAGCCTAAACAGTAGCGGTACAGATCTAGAGGCCGGCCGGATGGTGTCGCTAGGATTGACGACTTCCTCTAAGCGACGCCGGCTGTCAGTCTACAGCGACGCACACAACACAAATCACACACCTTTTTTTTCTCTCCCTTGATATTTTTTTCCTCTTCACCCTTTCTGTTCTAGTTCTATTCTCTCCCCTTACCTGCACTCTTTAGACCCCCGCTGAGAGACCTCGTCTTTGTGGGGTTTTTTCCCCCTCTCCGGTACATATCGGCGCCAGTGTTGGAACGAACTAACGACGATATCGATTAGTGGATCTTTCGATCGATAGATCGATAAAAGGTGATTGTTGTAGCGTTTTAGGGGCAATGAGCTGAAACGCGCTTAACGTCTCACTGTGGTCCACAGGAAGCATATACAAACATTGCGCTAATTCTACATAATGTTATGGCACTTGTTAAAAGACTTTTGCGATTACAAGGTCCAAAAGTGGGGATTACTACACAACAGCTGGGCACCTAAGGTTCGAGCACTTGTGTAAGAGCTTCAGTGTGAAGCTGAAAGTGAATAGCCCGCAACGTATTCTGATTTTAAAAAATAAAATAAAATGAAAATAAAATAAAAATGAAATAAAATATTAAAAAAAAGAAAAGAAAAGAAAAGCACCACTACTTTTAAGAGTAACCAGAAATGGCGGAAACACATGTGTCTTATAAACTCAAAATATAAAAAGGAGATGAAAAACATTCTTTTATCAATTACTGAAGAAGAAGAAGAAGAAGAAGAAGAAGAAGAAGAAGAAGAAGAAGAAGAAGAAGAAGAAGAAGAAGAAGAAGAAGAAGAAGAAGAAGAAGAAGAAGAAGAAGAAGAAGAAGAAGAAGAAGAAGAAGAAGAAGAAGAAGAAGAAGAAGAAGAAGAAGAAGAACAACAACAGCAACAACGACAGCACCGACCACAACGACTACGACAACGTCGACAACAACGACAACAGTAGCAGCAGCAGCAGCAGCAGCAGCAGCAGCAGCAGCAGCAGAAGCAGCAGCAGCAACAACAACAACAACAAAAACATCGACAACAGCGATGACAATGACGACGACAGCGACAACGACAACAACAACGACCACAACGACCACAACGGCGACGACAGCGACAACAGTAGCAGCAAAAGCAACAGAAGTGTCAGCAACAGCACAATACGGACAGAGCAAAAAAGAACTACATGGCACGTATTATAGGTATGTTAACGCAAGACTTAGTGGGTGGTTGGTGGGTGCTTTGGCGTGATCTTTTCCAGACAAGTTACCCTCAGTGTTATCGTCATCCTTTCATGTAGACACACACACACACACACACACACACACACACACACACACACACACACACACACACACACACACACACACACACACACTCACACATCCTTCACACCACCCATTCTCCATATAACCCACAAGAACAAACCAGCGACGCGCAAAATATATTCGGACACAATCCTATGGATTTTGAAAGGAACTCACCGGCTCATTGGCTCGAATATCTTCAGTTGGTCTGACACTTTTAAACTTGAGAAATTGATCCAGAAATAAAAACGTTTCTCTATTTGGGCCCTACGCAGTGGGCCCAGTGTATAAGTGGACCGCTTGACCGACGTGATGTCCTTGTCAGACCGTGCACATCTAGTCCACGGTGTTGGGGTCACTACAGTCGGAACATGTCCATCTCTGCTCTCTCCCCCACTCCCCTCTTTAGGATCCATCCCAGAGTCTGTCTGCTTACAGTCTCCATCATAAACTGGTTGGAGATCCGTCGGACAGGTGGCTGTGTTTCCCTTCTCCTCTTTAGATCCCCTTCTTCTTCAATCTACCTAGGGTGTGGGAACCGTTATCTGGCCTATTCTTCCTCAGATTTTCCCTTACAACGGTTAGGACGGTTGGTTGGTCCAATGTCAAATCCTCTCCCACTTTTGCTTCTCCAGCCAGCTTGTCTGCTCTCTTGTTGCCGGTTACCCCTGCGTGATGTCCTTGTTATAATAGGACCCTGTTACAGACGGGGATCACATTTACGTACACTGTGACTAATGACTGATTAGCAAATGGAATCGTTTTTATTACATAGATCAATCATTACCAATTTGTCAGTGATTTTTCCTTTCTTTTCCACTAATATGGTTTCCTCTTCATCTTTTCCTTTCTTTAAAAATAAAATAAAATGTACGTACGTTAATCTCATGGAGATTGGCGAGACATCATTTGAGATGCACAGGACGTTACCAAAATAAAATATTAATTGCACTTATTTATCGCACACCTTGCTCTACAGCAGGTTTTATCACGTAATCAAACAGTTACCATTGTTAGGGAAAGGTCTGCACATAGATCTCCAGTAGATCAAGCGCCCTGTGCCTACTTTTCATTGAACTATGTTCCCACTATAAAGGCTCGCCCCCCCCTCCCACGGGGAGACAAAGTCACTCAATGTGACTAGCGACTATGTGCTTCCAGAACGAGGTCACTGCTGCAGTCAAAAATCCGTGGCGCAACTTATTGTCAAATATCCCCACAACTGTCGTACGTAGACTCTCCAGCTTTGCACAGCAACTTGTATCAATTTGTCTTAACAGATCAATATATTTGTAAAGACCTGTTAGTTGTATTCTAGAAAATCCCTTAATAAATACTAATAAAACATCCATCTGGAGGCGTGGTGATGGTAGTGTCTTAAAATGGAAACTTTTTGAACGAGGCTACTGTGAACAATTTATTGATGTGATATTGTGTATGAATCCAAAAGGCAGTATTTAATATTGGACACAATACATTCACATATACGGAAATGTTCAAGTAGCGGATCAAGATTTTTGGAAAAGTTATTATCGTTTGGTCGCTGATCAACAGTATACTCCCATGACAAATTTCATGCGCTTTGGCAAATTTTACAGATGTAGCTGAACCTCAATAATCAGCAAACAACAATTTCATTAATTGACACAAAATCAAGCATTTTTGAGGGGCGCCCCAATCCTTAGAACATCATTACAGAAATGGAAATAAGTAAGAAAGATCAATGCAGTTCAAGGGGAAATAACTTGCTGTATATTTGTCTACATACATATTATTCCTTGCTTATCGAGCTTTTGCAACAATTTAACCCTTTTTAGTTAACCCAAAAACTCCGTGTTAATAACCAGAATTGACAATTTGCAGTTGCGATACAGCCACCATTTTGTCACGGGGTTCCTGCAATGTCCAATCTCCGGCCACTGTCTGAGGAGACATTGCTTGTTTGTCTTCTTTGAATGGAGTGGAAACTGAACTGATAGCCTAGCTTGCTAGGTCAGTGCGCCTTTCTGTCGCTGTGGACATTTTTGGTAAGATGATAAATCCTGCATTCCGTTCGACGTATTAAAAAATCATGAACAAAACAAAAAACAAAACAAAGCACAAAAACAAAACAAAACAAAACAAAAACGAAAAATAAAAACAACAACAAAAAAAAACAAATAAGAAAACAAACAAATCAACAAAAAACTCTCCCCCCAAAAAACCTAAAACAAAACAACAACAACCAAAAAACAACAAAACAACAAACAAAACAAAACAACAACAACAAAAAATAACAAAAACAACAACCCCCAAACAACCCTCACAGGGCACTCTAAACATTAAAGTTTGATTCTTATAGTAGAAATTATTTAGGCTGTTGGTATCATAACTGAATTTGGAATTTCCATAAACCAACTGACGTGAAAACTTAAAAAAAGTTTCGAAACGCGAACAGTTAGAACGCAGGTCAGTCTGAAGACGGTCTCTGTGCTGTCAAAGCTGTTATCAGTTATCTCTTTCAATTTCTGAAACTTAAACAGGTGTGGCCAACACAGATTTGGGAAAAGAGACAGACTGAACGTGCCGTAATAGCAAATGCTTCAGTTAGTATTCTTATTAAATGGACAGAAGAACCTTGAGCGGGTCGAAGCTTTTTTTAATGGTCTACTGTCTCACCACTGGTTTTGTTAGTTCATTTACATGTAGGCTATTCATACATCAAAATCTATTTGGTGTAGGGGCAGTGCCTTTTCCCCGGACATACCACAAGACCTGTCTCCTTCACCCAGCTAGCTAGCTATTGCAGCCGTCTGTAAACTGGGGATCCAGTCCAGCAAAAACATTCCACAATATGCCGTTCTCTTTTGTTAAAGTCATAACTTATAGGCCCCCCCCCCCCAAAAAAAAGAAGAAAAAAAAGAAGAAGAGTGGGTGGTTGGCGGGTGCTCTTGCGTGGTTTGCTTCTTCTTTTCTATCAAACATCTATCGTCCTTCTCTACCCTTCATCTTTTTTATGTTTGTTACTCTCTTGTATACCTCCAATCTTATGGCGCTCATATGACCTTATACTAAAACTAAACTAAAACAAGAAGAAGAAGAAGAAGAAGTAGAAAACATTAGCAATAAGTAGTCAAACAGCTGTTGGTACGCTTCGTTATGTTTATAAGAATCCTGGAATTAGTTTCTACTGAGATCCCAGAAAAATTCTGTTGAGTAACATTAAGGCTCCTACATTGGGAACAATTAGCTTAAACCACAAGTCAAGGCCACTTTTTCACTTTTCTGAGGAATCTATTGTTCGGAAAGCGTCCATTTCTATGAGCCTTGCACAAGACGGTTGTCAAATGGCTTTTCCCCACCCTGCTGCTACGTTTTGTATCCAAGACACCCACCCCCTCAATACCCCCCCCAACCCTCAGACATCACAGGTCAAGCGGTATTGGAATTTATGTCCCCAGTGCGTGAGGCTGAGGATGTTTCCAAAACCTTCTATGATGTTTTGCTCAGTTGAATTTACAGACCGTTTAACCAAAGATTCTCCACTAGAGGAGAATCTTTGGTTTAACAGGCACATGCACGGTGTCTAAAAAAAAGAGGACTCACTTAAAGGGCAGTAACTCAATTATATCTGCACCGATTTCAACAAGACTTCGAGGAAACAAATGTCAACCAGGGGGACACCAAGTCTGCAAATATGAAGAAAATCAATCGACGTGTTCATCATTGCCTTTCTCATCCTGCACCAGGGTATAGGCCACGGACAAACACCCTCCACTTTTCTCTATCCTGGGCTAGCCTCTTGATGTTATTCCATGTCTTCCCACTTTTCTATACTTCGATTTCTGTGATTACGACGCAATCCGGAAAGACTTGTTCGACAGACAAGGTTTCGGGTCAGAAGAGTCCTTTCGGCTTTGTCCGCTGTCCTTCATTGTTCCTGCTGATACAGAAGCTCCTCCGTCTCCCAAGATCGAAAAATAGAAAGCTGTGTTTGTCCGTGTTTCTGTAACTTACTAGTTTTTTTTAACTGGGTTGGGTAGTTGGCCCTCAGCAAACTGACACTTTTCGGGCAACCAGACCTATGCACTTTTAGTCGCCTCTTACGACACGCAGTATCACAGCAGGTGTATTCTTTGCTCCCCCATAGTAAAACTATGCCCCCACCAGCAGGGGAGAATCGACGTGTTCGCGTCAAGTTAAAAAACAAAACAAACAACCCCCCCAAAAAAACACAACACCCCCCCCCCCAAAGAAACAATTAATCTAAAATTAGGTAAAACGCAAATTTTTACTTCAGCTACAGGAGCGTGGTTGGCACGTTCTGATTTCAGGACAAGGAAGATAAAACCACGACAGCTAGATCTACATCAGATGGATATCTCACCGTGCTGATAAAATTTTACAGAGGTTTGGGAAGGTGGTGTTATGCTGTAGAGGTCTGATTTCAGTTTGATGGGGCCACACCTCACAAGTCAAGAGTGGCCCTTGTTTGGATGAAAGGAAAGTTTAGGGAACGCTTTATAAGCCGAAAGTTAACAAGTGAATGATTATCATATTCTCCTTAACTTGAGTCCCTTCAATTATTGTCTTTGGGGATGTTTTTAATGGACAGAGTGTACGGGAAGCAACCAGCAAAAAATAAAACAGTTGAAACTCAATGTTCAACATGACGTAAACAAAATCGATTCAGAACTTGCCACGGGGTTATTCAAAATGTCTAGTGGCATATTGAAGCTTGAAGGAAGAGAAAAGGTAAGCACTTGGGGATTTAAATAGCCATCACCTTCCTGAGTTTATTTGGAAATATTAATTACATTTGGTATAAACTTGTGGTTCACTGCACAAATAATGACTGTGGGTGGTTGGCGTGTTCTCTGGTGTGGTTTGCTCCTTCTTTCCCATCAAACATCTATCGTCCTTATCTCCCCTTCTTCTTTTTTATGTTTGTTACTCTCTTGTAACACCTCTAATCTTCTGGTGCTCATATGACCTTATCCAGTTGCGAGTGCCGTAAAACCTCTACTAAAAAAACAACAAATAATAACTGTTGAAATGGAACAGTGCGGCTCATTTTTAAGAAAATGCAAATTTACGTGTTTCACTTAATTTTGGTTGGAATTCGTAAAACTTGATATTTTTCGAAGACGTGGGTCGATTTTTTTTCATGTCAACAAATGTAACGTACCCCTGGTTGAATTTTATTTCTTTGAAATTTTGTTGGAATTGGTTCTGAGATGACCGACCTATTTAAATGGGCCCTCTTTTTTAGACACGCGGTATAATTCTAGAAAGTGTATACGAAAATGATACGTTTCGTATAACCTGAAAACCTGTTATTTATGTAGCTTGAAGTCATACCGTGTTGAGATCAGGTGCACTGCTTTTAATTAAGACTTTCGCTGGCATGTGCAGTGCAGATTCCGCCAAGACACGTTTCACAGCCAGAGAGGGGCAACAAAAAGAGCAATTCATCTCGTCTGCAATACAACATGGGTTTCTACTATATAGGTTAACTCGTTTTGCTCCACGTTTTATCTCTTGATGTAAAAAAATTGCTAAACACACACGACCGATGTACTAGCACAATGTACTTAATAGAGTTAAACTGTGGAGAGTGCTATGGGCCAATTTGCCTCACAAAACGTGTAGTAGGAGTATCGTTCTACACTTTATCCGATAAGGAGTTTGGAGAAGTTACACTACACCTTCTAGTTCCTCTCAGTGGGATGGGAAGGGATAACAAAAAGAACACCTTTACATCGGCAGAAGATATCATTATCATACAGGTAAATATCACTCATGAACGCTTGTGTTCTTACGTATACATGGGCTCCATGTTAACTCAGTTTCTTTTGGTATCATGCTGAGCTCTGGTTCAGATGGGCTTTTGGGGTTATTTTTGGACTTAGGAGTGTTTAGTGCGCGGTCAAGGTTCTCCATCGCCCGTCATGGCTCAGTGTTATCGCAGATGCACATCGTACTAGGAGGTTCCGCCTGTTAAATTATAACCGCGCAGTTCTTTAAGACTTACACAAGTGACGATTGCCACTGCCACACCGGTTCCCACCAGCCACCAACGATCCTAAGGCGCAACATCACTGGTTGACAATCAACCGAAGGAGATGTGCTTCTATTTAACACTCCTTTAACCCTATCCGTACGTCATGTTTTACTATCGTATCCATACGACGTGTAGAACTCTGTGACTCCACTTTCCAAAGAGGAAATTACTCGTTAATCCGATCCGTACGCTTTGCCTAGCTGTCTGTCAAAATGATTTTTTGAGAAATGCTGAAAATTTCAAAGAGATCTTCGTACTTGAAGTATTCTAAAATGTGAAGAATACAACCCCATGGGTACAGAATTACCCCAGAGCGTACGGATAGGGCTAAAACCAGAAAAATCACCAGACTTAACAAAGACAGCAACAGTAGACGAAAACTCACCAAACAATGAAAGTTAGAATATGCCCCTTTGGAGATTTGAATCTGGGTCACCCACTCAGCTCAGTCTGATTCTGACCACGGCATGGCTGTCAAAAAGTTATTGTCCTGTAGCCTAAAGTCTGCTCCCAACCCCCCTCCCCCTTCCCCAGTAAAACACAACCTCTTCTCCCCACGCCAGAAAGAATGAATAAACAACAACAACAAAACAACAACAGCACCCCCAACCCTCCCCCAACCAACAACAACCCCAA
>NW_004798039.1:0-1231 GCF_000002075.1 Aplysia californica | reverse complement strand
CAACAACAACAACAACAACAACAACAACAACAACAACAACAACAAAATAAAAGACACCGTCCGCAACGTCAGTAATCTAGTCCTGAAGCAGATTTCTTTTTCGATCTGTAAATTACAAACCAGTGGACCAACGAGTCGTCAGCAACTTTTCTATAAACAATATGATTAGCATGCCACGGCATCCTGGAATAGCTTCTTTATCTGAATGTTACGACACGTTTCTCCTTCATTTGATGAACGGCTTGTCTGAGGTTTGAACTCGCATCTTACACAGTTGCTCAACTTTTGGACATCTTCATAGAATTAACAATTAGTATCGTTAGCTTTTCGTCTGGCCTGGACGTACAACACAATACATTTTAATTGTTTTAATGGAATCGCTTTTTTCAGTTTTTGTTTTTGTTTTTCGTTTCGGTTTGTTTTTGTTCGTTTGTTTGGACGATATCTAGTAGTTTTCTCTTTATGTTTCATAGTGCGTGGCCCACAAAGTGATGGCTTTCGTTTTATTGCTTTTTATCCTATATCATTATCATTTCCTGATCGGTCCTATTTCCTTTCTTTTCTCCTTTTGTATTTGTTTCTGTCTCGCCTTTTTCTGCGCTAAATGAACGATATTAAGTCGTCGATGTTCTTCTCTTCCCTTTACCCAAACAATCAAACGAAAGAGAAAAAATCCCAACAAACAAGCAAACAAACAAACAAACGTACAATACAATGTTACACACAGATATTTCCTAATAACAAGCTAATCACCTCCTCAATGCATGGGTTTAAAGAGGTCCTATATATACGAATTCTTTCAATACTTTTTTCTTGTGGAGGGATGGGAAAGAGGTCATGTTTAGTCGAGAGAGAGAGAGAGAGAGAGAGAGAGAGAGAGAGAGAGAGAGAGAGAGAGAGAGAGAGAGAGAGTTCTCGTACCGCTAGTTGACACCATAACGGTCACCTTTCGCCAGGAACTGATATGGGTAATTAAACAGTGAAAGCAGTAAGTTCCTTGGCTCTGTTTGGTCTGTCCACTTGGGCTTGACTTGGCGTTGGTGTCGACAAGGATCATATCCAATCTTCACCACACTTTGCCCTGCTTTGTGGATCACAGCAGTGTTCAAGGCCATATTATTTTCACTGACACACTGCAAAGGCCCTCCGCCACAAACACCTTTTCTCATGTAGTTCTCGGGCGAATTCGCACGGGAGACAGCACTCGTGGGTGATTGGCGGGTGCTTTGGT
>NW_004798038.1:368095-372157 GCF_000002075.1 Aplysia californica | reverse complement strand
TTCTGTGTGTGTGTGTGTGTGTGTGTCTGAGTATGTCCCCACGTGTGTACGTCCGTGCGTAGTTGTGTGGGGACGGCGGCCTGTGACTGTTAGTACAAGGAGGACCATCTCGCTCCCTCCGCTGGTTAACAGAGCTGGGCGAGTACCCACTTTGGTGTGAACCGGATTTCGTGTACAGCCTGTTCCAACTGAATCATCGTTCAATTAAGAGAAAGCCGTCAAGTGAAAAGAATCTACATACCAGGTACAATCATGTTCCTTACACCATTACGCAGTCTACTGTCCAACATCTCCATGTCGGGATCGCCGGTAACGCTGCATTTAAACTACACAGATACCAAAGTAGAGCAGAAGGGAGAGTAGAGCTAGAATTGTTATAAAATGTTTCAGAACTGTTTTGTAGCTCTTTCATTATTGATCTTATCAAACCGTCGGGACTGTTCTGGGAAGATCTCTGGTACAAAGCCATAATATAGTTTATTTAGATTTCGAAAGACAAAGGACGAGTTTGTAATCCGAATTACTATGTCTAAATGAAAAGAAAACAGCGATCCGACTCTTAAAAATCAAATATTTCATATATCCGGATATTTGTCTCGGATCTGGCCCACCTTTCGCTCCCGGCCTGGCCTGGCCTGCCACCGCCTGTCGTGGCCTCGCGTCGCTCCGCCCGGCTCGAGGCGACCGATAAGGGATCTATTTTTGATTCGCATTGTGACTGAATAAAATGAAACGAGTCGTCGAACGACAGGGGGACGACGGAAAGGTGTGCTCGTCGTGTGTACTTTCGTGAAAGAGAGAGAGAGAGAAGCGAGAGAGGGAGGAAGAGCGAAAGTGTGGACAAGAACCGAGAGAAAGAAAAGAAGGAAAAACCGAAGACCTGGAAAGCCAACGACGAGGTGGTGGTTGCTTTTTCTGTATGATCATCCTCGTTAAGAAGGAGGTTGTTGGAGTATAACCAAGCTTGTCATAATAATAATATTCAAAACAGGCGATGTTCGAGGATCATCGTCGTGTCGTGTGTGTGGTAGGCTAGGCTACTACTTTTCGCGTGTTGTATTTGTGTTGGTATAACCCAGCAGTGAAGGAGTTTTGCTTTTCCATCATCTTTGGAGTTACAGCCTTCGAGCTGTTCTACTGTGGTGTGTCGCGTCTCTGGTGTGTGTTGATGCCTTTGTGCTGAGGACAGGCAGGCATCAGGTGGGACAGTTGTTCTCCTTTGGTGCACCTTAATGTGTCTAGTCTAATCGAGTGATCGGATGGATGTATTCTTCAACAGTGAGAGAGCTATAAGATCAAGGCTAGGCCTATAATTTGTTTCAACAGTTTCTCCTTTTGTTCACCTTAATGTGTCTTATCGAATGATCGGATGGATGTTTTCTTCAACTGTGAGAGCATTTAAGCCCTAAATTTGATGCTTCCGACTTCGGAGATTTTATTATCAGATGTATTATTAGGCTACTATTATTATGAGATCTATCATCATCATCAGCAGCAGCAGCAGCAGCAGCACCACCACCACCACCATCATCAACACCATCGTCATCTTCATCGTCATCATCATCATTATTATTTGGCATAGACCTATTATTCGTGTAGATCAAATTCTTAAAGAGGATTTCTTTCCTGCTCTTGCTTTGGATTTAGATAAACGAGCTTAATCTAGGTAGGCATATTATCATATTGTAAGGATAGCCCAGTTGTTTTCTTTGTCGGCTTGTGTCAAGGTAATCCTGGTTTCTGGCTTTCTCCGGTGTGGGGATTTTTGATTTGGTTTTGAATTGGGTATGTCTCGCGGGTCTCCAGCAGCGCGGAATGCCGACACCTCTGGATTGTATATGCAATATCTTGTGTGATGGCGAAAATAGTTGATGCGTTGCGTTGTCTTGTGTATGTGTTTACAAATAGAATCTAATATATGGGACCTTCTTGTCGGTGACAGAGGAATTTGTGAATGATGGAAAGGTGCGCCCCATGGGTCTACAGTTTACAACAAAGCTCTGTCTGCCCCTGGGGGGTTGTGGTGGAAGGTTGGGGGGGGGGGGCTGAAATGATACAAAGCTGCACTTTAATGTAAAGCTGCGTTTTAAGAAGTGTTGGCTATCTCCGGTTCTGGCGTTAGAGTAGGCCTACATAAGAATATCGGTTGAGACCTAAGGCCTTTGTCATTTTGTGTTTGGTTTATGGTTTAGGATAGTCGGTCGCCCAAGTTTGTAGAGACAGAACAGTAGTTGTTGAAGCCTAAACCAAATTAATTACCCTGAAGAATTATTGTAAAGTCTTACACTAAAGTACGGAAGGAGAAATAGATCTAAGGGCGGAACAGACAAGTCAATTAAATTAACAGGCTCTTCGCCAAAATAAAAATCCTGTTTCCACCGAATGTTGTGGCCTGTGTTAAACAACACTTTGCGTTTGTTGAAGGTTGCACTTTCCGTGTAATGTAAACGGAAGCGTTCACAAAACTAAAGGTGTTGGTTTACGTGGTAGGGCGCTATGGGAACATTTTTGCGGTGCGTAAACACATGATGTCTTGGTTGGACGGTCATTCTGCTTGACTGGCTGCGGCATTACCCACGCTGAGCTAGGCGAAGTCTGTGCCACAACACTATCAAAGAACTCCAGCTAGAGCGGGGCGCGGCACTGTGTGTACTGAGTCAAGAGAAGCACATTGTCAGAGTAGCAATCATTTATCATTAACTCTCTGAGGACTCGCATTCTGGTCTTTCAAGAACGCCTGAAGGAACATTGTGTTCCGAGGGACCGAGAAACACAGCGTGGTTTTATTCATATCGATTTTGCAATTTGATTTTCTTTATCTCAACTCTCACAAGTTGTAAGTCTATGCAATGATTTACTGCATCAAGTTTAGTTTAAAATATAATATGTAAACTGTATCATTTTCAGCATGTAAAGATAGATTTCAAACTACAAGCATGTATTAAAAACACTTAACTTTAATAAAAGAATGAAAATCTTGAAGACGAGGATATGGGCCTCCTAGGTTTAGTAGAGGCAAGTGTGTACGTATTGATTGACGAGGACTACAAGAACACCCCCCCACACACACACACAAGAATGCAGCATCCAGCCAGTAGACGTGCCAACTTGTAAGAGTAAAAGCTAAAATGACAAACTACAACAGGCATCATAATGTGAAACTCGCAATTCCGTCTTTCTGATTTGTTTAGTCTGCTACGTCCGTAAAGAGATTCATGCTAGAAAAAAAAGGGATTGGTAAATACACAGGAAGAGAAAGAAGTATATATATATAGGACTTTCCAGTAGCCTTGTGGCATCATCCAACCACCTGCTCTCTGAACTCCAACACCAGCCAAGCAGTGGAAAAGGAGGGGGGAGGGGGAGGGAGTGGTCATATTATACATGTCTTGGTTTAGCATTAGACTTAGATTTTAAGATGCGTTTTTTTTAGGTGTATTTGTTCGGGGAGTGATGAGGGTTTCTATAAATGTCTACATTCGGCATTAGATAAGGCTTGGATTTAAGATATGAAAATGATATTATGGGAAATGCCAACGAAAAGAGACGAGTCGGCTATGAAAAGATTTGCCGAGGTGTAAGCCCATGGGTGTCATTTACTGTCGTAGAGATACAGTGAGGTAATGCACAGGCGAAGGTCGTTGAGTAGAGCGGTTGATGTTTTTTAACTGTTCTCTACGAAGTGCGTGTGACTGTCGTCTGTAGTAAAATGTTAAGCGTCTGTGATGCACTCGCGAAAGGGCGTGAGTTCGATCCCCGAGCAGCCTTTAATGCACTTTATCTCTAGTATCAGTCCGAGTTTGCATTATGTGCTTCTTTGGATCAGGCCGCTGCGTAAAAGGTCTAGATTAAGATATAATGTCCAAACTGTGCTTATGTCGGTGTAAAATAATTCCCCCAGATTACAGCAACGTTTTCTTTTGTGGTTGGTTTCGCTTCGGCACCGGTTTGGGTCTGATTCCATTTCGTATAGGCAATACACGCTCATGAACACACACACATACACGGACACGTGCGCACTCTCTCTCTCTCTCTCTCTCTCTCTCTCTCTCTCTCTCTCTA
>NW_004798038.1:366419-367666 GCF_000002075.1 Aplysia californica | reverse complement strand
CATCTCTCTCTCTCTCTCTCTCTCTCTCTCTCTCTCTCTCTCTCTCTCTCTCTCAAAACACTAAAGTACTTCATCGCCTGACACTATCGCCCGTGACAGACCAGACAGATTCCATCAACATCTCGCCTTTATCGTGCGGACAAGTGTAACCCGTGATTAGCAAACGCCGTGTTTCTCGCCCGCTACCCAGCTCCCTGTGATAGTTTCTATGTTGTGTTTTTATCAGTTTGTGAGGCAAAGTGTTGCCGAAGTGGGAGAATGGTTTATCTGAGGTTGCGAGATGGGGGTCTTGATGTCAAGCTGATGTCTGGCTGGTGGTTTAATCCTCTTGTTTGTGGTTTTGAGAAGTACTGTTTTTGGTGATACTAATTTGATTAGTAATGATAACCATGCTTTATCTCTCTCAATTTCTCTTTGTTTCCTCTCTTTCTTTCTTTCTTTCTTTCTCTCTTTCTTTCTCTCTTTCTTTCTTTCTCTCTTTCTTTCTTTCTTTCTTTCTTTCTTTCTTTCTTTCTTTCTTTCTTCTTTCTTTCTTTCTTTCTCTTTGTCTCTCTTCGGACTCTCTGTCTGTTTATCTGTCTGTTTTTCTCTGCGTGTCACTCTATCTCTTGTTTCTCTCACTATCTATCGATCTCTCACCATCTCTCTCTCTCTCTCTCTCTCTCTCTCCCGGAAACCCTTTTAGTCTAACATTGTATATATCTTCTCCACCAATAACTAAAGCGCCACAACATTGCCTTCCCAACTTATTGTACAACGTCTCTGGCGCTCTGTGCTGAAAAGTAAAGAGCTTTATTTATGACACGGAACCCAAACAGAATGGTTAATGCTTTCCCCGTTGGACGCATGGAAAGGCGAGATATTAATTTTAGAATAATTGATCGGAGAAGTCTTTCATATGAGTCCCCTCGTATTGTCACGGCTGTTCCGACCGTCACGTCTCGCTGTGTGGTTAGATTGATGAGACGGTTCCTACTTTGGGGCACGCTCAACACTTGACCCTGTTGGTCCGTCCCTTTGAAAAGAAGAAACTTTCTCCACTTCAGTGTTGTTTGATAAGCGTTTGACAAGTTGCAGTTTTTGTTATATATTTTTAGGGGCTTTTGTGCGTGTATGGGTGCAGGAGGGGGAGGGGGGGGTTTATGTGTGTATGAGTGTATGTGTGTGTGTTCGTGTATGTGTGTGTGTGTGTGTGTGTGTTCGTGTATGTGTGTGTGTGTGCGTGTGTGTGTGTGTGTGCGTCTCTC